>NC_064638.1:566254230-566557261 GCF_023864345.2 Schistocerca serialis cubense | reverse complement strand
TGGTGGAGCAGATGTACATATCTAAAGAATCCTAAAACTTCAAAAGAAAGCCATTAGATGCATAGCTAAATGGTCACCTCAGGAATCCTGCAAAAACAAATTCAAGGAATTGAGAAAATTAACACATCTGTGGCAGAAGATTGAAAATGACAGACAGGAACCCTACAATTACAAGAAGCTTATTTTATAATTGACTACCATCTAGCTTCAAGAGCATAAAGGAACTGAGCACCTTCAAAAGAAAACAAAAGGAGCACCTCATCTCTGGATGTTGGTATAAGGTAAAACAGTACTTGTTGGCAAATCCATACGACAAATGTGAGTTGGAATGTCATATTTTCCTGAAAGAAGGAAAAGGAAAATAAAGAGTATTGTTGAAAATACAGAAGAAAGCATACAGACTAAGACATAGTGCTGCAATATGTATAAACGTCCTAATATTTCTGTGCAGTGAGTTTAACATAGATAAACAAAAAAACTAGTCTCCAGTTCTTCTAAATGTATTATTTATTATTATTAGCAGTATGACAAAAAAACAATTACATTGTAGACTTTCCCTATGTGTGCTAGACTGTTGCATAAATCAGTGCAGGCTAGCATATATCACTGAGTAAAAATATTATCAGTAAACATTACTACAGAAGGATTTCATGTATCAAATGACCAATTTCCAAGAAATGTCTTTATTTATGTATAAATGTGCAACATAACATGTCTAAAATCATTGTAAAACTGATCCAGAGGACAAAAAATAAACTGTAACTATAATATGGAGAAAGAAACAATGCTACAGGTTAAAATGTCCACAACTCTCAAAGACTCAAATGAACAACTTACAGAGGACATATTATTGTCAGTAACATTTTCAGTTACTGTGAGCATGTTCTGAAAAAAAAAAAAAAAGAACAAGCATGTTTAAACGTGTTTTACTTACATTTTTCATTTCTATCCAGAGTATGTGAAAGTGAATATTTCAGAATAATCCACACCTTTTCACATATTATGGAATAACAATCTGATTATTAAAATTTTACAGTCTTAAATGAATGATGTTGATGCCACATGACTCCATTATTCTATTTGTTATAAATATAATTTCAGTAGTTGCAATCATTTCTCAGTTAAATCAGGCAGACATTGTAGCAGAACCATACACAGCATGGGCAAAGCAAAACTAGCCCAGTAAATATTTATAACTGTCAATGCTTGCCAATATGTCCATAAATTCTTTAATCCATATGGGGATAAACTCACAGAAGATGAATGACTGCATGCATATTTTCAGCAAGATGGAGCAACAGCACACACAACCTTGACAAATTCTCACGAGTGCATAAAGAGTTTAGCAAGGAGAGGACAATCAGTGGGGCAGTGCAATCTCCTGACCACCTTGATTGCCTGATGTCTCTCCCTGTGATTTTTACCTATGGCTGAAACTGAAGGATCAGGGTTACTCAAAAAATCCTCTGTGTTGAAAGAGCTACAGCATAACACTGAAAACAGTACTGCTACTATGCCTCAGGAAAAGCTGCTATACATGTCTCACAGCTAAAATAATTGACCATTGCACAGTATTGATGTGAATGGTACCCATTTATGGCATTTTCTATGATGTTCATTAAAGGGGTCAATCCTGTGTTGATCCTACTGTAAATATAGATATAATAAGTTTTATTTTGCCCATCCTGAAACCGAAAAAATAATATCTGTTTCTGCAACACTGAAATGACAGTACTCTGTAATTCACAAACAACATCTTCATTCACTCATACAGTCACTCATCATATTCTGTGTCACAAATTAACTATGACTAAACAGATATACAGGGTGTAGTGCCGAACACTTTCATATCAAATAACTCATTAAAGATATTTGAAATCTCTTTTCACCTACACAGATTGTGACCAAGAGCTCTAGAAAGAAAGACCAATGCATTTTCTCACCTTCATTAATCACTGAGATACAGAAATACACTTTGTTTTTTTAAATTTTTGTGTTTTTTGCATCAGAATAGCATACCTGTAAAAGAGAGATTCACTGGAATAACTCTTTTTAAGTCTGGCAAGTGTAAAATATATGATGTATATCATGATTTACATGCTGTTGTTGCAGTCATTTGAATGGTACAGTAGGCAGTTTGCACTACTCTCCATGTAAAGAGCTGCCATTGAGGTAAGTTGTATGTAATTTTTATGCCACTCTCAATGAAGATTGGAGTAAACTGCTGGGCAGCACGCCATTCAGATGGTTACAACTACCAGATTCCCAGCCATTCTCTGCCAGGGGTGTCATTCAGATGTGGCATGGAGGGGCATGGTGTCAGCACACTGCTCTCCCACTCACTGTCAGCCTTCCATGCTTTGGAGCCACTAATTTTCACTCAAGTAGCTCCTCAACAAAAATTTCCTGACATTACAAGGAACTAAACCTAGGTGTTCTGCAATGCAGTCAGATGTGCTGACCACTATGCTGTATTATGGTTATAATAATAAAAATCTCCATATTCAATGTAGTTTTACTCTACAATGTTTTGCCAGATCAATCTTCAAATCTAGATAGGTAATTGGTAGAAGGGGCAACTAATCAGATATGTTTTTAATTTTCTTTTGAAACAGTAGACACTCCTAATTTATTACATTACAGCTACAAGCAGCTTGTTAAATATCCTTGTATCAGGACACACAATCTGCACCTTCGGGAAAGAGGCGAAGTCTACATTCTACTGTGGCTCCATACATTGTTTTCATTTAAAATTTATCTTTATTTCTAGCCACAAGAAAGGGCAAAAGAATCAATGTACTGGGATCTGAATGTAAGGTTTCTACAACCTGTGAAGTAGCCTGTGCAAGATGCACAGTTGCCTCCTTTACATGTATGTATGTAGTAACATAACTAACGGTAGTCTACAACACACCTATTAGAATGGGAATGGCATGTGAACGTGTATTTTGTCTCACCACTTATGTGCTTTGCTCTGTACTGAACTTTTCTGACTGCAAGAATGTAAACTGTCAATAACTTTAAGCCAAACCAAAACGGCATGAATTTTTGTAACACCAAAAACTGAATCTAGTGCAACACTATTGATTTGAAATTGGCGCTGGTGGTGAAATAAAACTTGATTAATTTGAAAATAATGGTCCCTGTTCTTAATGAATTCTGTCCCTCAAATAATAAAATTTCTTACCTTTATCTGTGCAATGGTAATGCTCTTCACACTGCTCGCTGTTAGAACTTTAAATTGTATAGTTCACATACAGCTATTGTGCAAGGCTGTTGCTTAGCATACATTTTAATTATGACTGAGACTAGTACTTCTTGAGCGAAATAATTAATCAAAAATGACATGGATCTGGGAACTGGTATTGACTTGTGGTAAGCAACAGTATGGCACTAACTTTAAAACTTGTATTTTCACTCTTTGAAAATTAATAATGGTCATAATTAGCACACAATAAACTGACTATACATTAACAATTAGCTTTATAAATTCATTGGAGTGTTCATTTCATATACTGCATTAACTAGATAATGTTGGTCATGCACTGTTACGGAATTTAATCATTCCCTTCGTGCAAAGGAGTGCCGCAGGGTACGAGGGGCCCTTGGCAGTCATGTTCCTCCAACCACTTCTCGCCTGTGAGTAATTCTGGCATTAGCACTAACAGAGGGCACTGATTATGTGCAGCATTATGTTTTCTTTCATTGTGGCTTCTTTAGTGATTTGTTTTATAGTTTTTTTTTAATATTATTCTGTGCACTATCAACAGTGTTTATAACTTATGTCATTATTTAGAATATTGGCACTTGAGCATATGTCAACTACTGTCTCTTAACTCTTCCTCTTTTTAACAATCTGACTTTTGTCGTGTTCTATTTCATCACTTTTTATTACTGCAATGCCTTTTATACATTATAAACTCATTACAGACTTTAACTATTGTATCCCCCTTTATTTTACACTGTTCAATTTATCATTGAAAACTAGTGTATGCCTACATTAGTGAGATCTTGTGAACTTACAACACAAACATCTTGTGGCTACTGTACAGCAGCTTGTTTTGGACCATAGTTCTACTGACAACATGACTCGTGCATATGATGTTATTTATATATATTTGACAATCCTCATGCTGATTTTGCATTTAACATTTGACGATGCCACTATGGCTGCAGTACATTAGGACTTTCCTCTTCATACTTAAGTGTACGAATGCATATATATGTCAGTAGTACTTTTCATTATTGTCTATTGATTGTTTTTAAGCTGTAGACAATCTGTGAGTGTATTTGTGTTTTTTTTCCATTTTTTGCTGCAGATCTGATGATGGTCATATCTGTTAACAAAACATTTGTGACCATAGACGAAAATTAAACGAAAATCAATACTACATTTGACCATCTCTGGTTCAATATAAAATTTTCTTACAAAATTTTACCCTGTGCATACATCATTCAACATGCATTTCTTAACACTCACTTTTTATGAGTAAATATGTTATTTTTTGTGATAAAAGGAAAAATGTTTTGGTATTCTCTGTAAAGTGGTAGCATATTACTGGGTATTTTTTGAAATATTCTTGTTTTTATATAATATCTTTGAAGTTTGTTTTAGTTACAAAGTAAAGCTGTCTCCTGAAAATGTACTAATCATGAATAAAACTAGTTAAAAAAGAAAAAAAACTGATTCAATCCACCGTGTGCTGGTAGAAGAATTTTTTGTTGAAATGAGTCATACGGTAAGAACATGTGCACAAATGGAGATTATAAAGTGAATATTGATAAACTTGAAGCACCTGATGATTGGTCAAAATGGAAATGGCACATCTCTAAGGTGCTGCATTCGTATAAATTCAAAGGGATTGTTATCAGTATGTGCAAACTTGTTATGTTGCCTCAGAAATGTACAGGTAAACAGAAGGTAGCATATGGAGAATGGTAACAGAATGATGCGAAAACAGAAAGTCTGATATCAAGTGCACTAAGCAAGCCAGTTGCTGAACTTGTGCTGATGATCAAAAATGCTAAAGAACTATGGGGCAAACTTCATGCTCAATTTGAGCATAGTGGCATGAAATACTTGGGCATGTTAACCGAAAACTTTTTTCAGGTCAAATCAAATGAAGCAGAAAATATTAGCATACATTTGGCTACAATTCAAAAGTTAGTAATAGATCTAAATGATGAATTAACAAAATATGAAAAGAATACATTGTCTGAAAGAATATTAAATGGCCGAATTTTATCTACACTGGGAAAGGAATATGATCATTTTAAACAGCTCTGGGAGACAATACCAGCAGAAAATTATAGTTTGAACTTACTTATTGAGAAACTTTGTACCACTAAATCTTGTGAACAAAATGCAACACAAATGACTGCATTTGTCATTTCTAACACATGGAAAAAGAAGATGTGAGCAAATTGAAAATTTCTATGCAATAAATTAATCAACTAGGTCATTGGGCAGTGGAGTGTCCACTGAATGCTCTTAATTGAAATATCATGTGGCAAGAATAGAAGATGAGTAGAAACAATGTATTTACTTCATGCACCCTGAGTTTGTCTAACAGAAATTATATTGACATGAATAAAAGGTACTGTGCTATTGGTGCTATGAAACAGTACTTTATTTTGTACAGTGAATTTGATGTTCCTGAAGTAGCTTCATTAGGAAAACATGGTACTAATATCTGCACATTTGATCAAGAAAATCTATATTGAAATAAGATGAAACAATCAATGGTATAGTGCTAGAATGGAGATCATTTTATATGTGCCTAATGCAAGTGTTCATTTGCTCTCAGCAAAATCAGCCATATGTAAAGGTTGCTGCTCTCAGCCAAATCAGCCATATGTAAAGGTTGCAACATAATGTTTAACTGTAAAAGTGTTAGGATTTGGGAGAAAGCCAGTGGTGACATCATCATGACAGGCTATGTGTGTTGTTAGAAGAGGAAATAGTTACTTGTGACATCTTCTGAAACATTACAAATGTATCACAAAAGATTCAGTCATCAAAATAAACAACACATAAAGAACATCTTGAAGAAACTTAACATCAATATGGATGTTTGTAAGGATGAATTTTGTGGTGGTTGTGCATTAGGAAAGATGCACAGACTACCATTCTGACAAAGAGTAAATTGTTCCACAGTTACTTGTGAATTAATCCTCACAGTTATCAATGGACCAATGAGTACAGAGTCATCTGGAGGTGCTTGATATTACATATGTTTTAAAGACAATTTCAGTAAATTTAATCAAATTTTCTTTTTGAAGCACAAAAATTAAGTTTATATTTAAATGAAGCTCAAACCAAAGGACATGTCATTAAACAGTTTACATGTGAGAGGTAAAGAATTTAACAACAACAGACTTAAGAAATTGCTCATAGATAAGGGAATAGAACTGCTGATTCCTCCACCCTATACACCAGAACAGTATAATGTGACCAAATGTGAAAATAGAACAATTGTTGAAGCTGCACATTTCATGCTGAACTCAAGCAAACTATTGTGGGCAGAACCTTGCAATACAGCAGTCTATATTTTAAATCATACCGGAAAATCTTTGGTTCCAGACAAACTTCCTTATGAGCTGTGCTTCTATCAGTCAGTAGGAAAAACTGATCACCTCATAATTTTTGATACACAATGGATGTGATAGTAACACTGTTACTTACGGACCAATATATTTCTGCAAGACCTCTGACAGATTTCCAACAATTTACCTGGCAAAAAGTTGAAACCAGACACAAAATTCTATGCACAATGATTCATGTGCTAGTTCTCACTTCCTTGTTATAAACAAAAGACAGTGGGAAACAGTGTTGCCAACATGCATATCTTACACTAGAAATTAAATAATGCGAAATATACAGAATCTAGAAAAATTTCTAACACTTTACACTAAAAAATATTGCCCACTTTGTTTTTAGTAACTACTAACACATTGACCAAACACTATACAGGGTGAACATTAATAAATCTGACAAACTACAGTGACAAATTCCTGACTGGAAGGGAGGAAAAAGTACTATGAACTTGTGTCCAGAACTGCATCGTTGCCACAATAGAGAGAGCTGATGAATGACATTTCCTCTGATCATATGCCGTCTGTTCCCTGTGCGTTGCAGGCCATGTGATTGATGCAGCATACTGTAAGCATGCAGAATGCTCTGGTATTCATGTCTGGAACAGACCAAGATGATGTTTGTGTATGACCAACCAGATGGAAACAGTCAAGAGGCAGCACAGCTATGACGAAACAAGTACCCTCATGGGAACCAGTCACATTACAAAAAATTTCAAGCCCTTTTTTGTACATTTGCATGATCACACAAATATCCAAAAGGATCTTGAAATGTTGTGTGATGTGGTTGGTGTTTGTAAGGGTATTTGCTTTTGATATAGCCATGCTGCCTCTTGACCATTTCCATGTGCTTGGCCGCACACAAACACCATCTCAGATTGTTCCTGACATGAATACCAGGCCATCCTGCCGCTTACTGTATGCTGCATCAGTCACACAGCCTGAAACACACAAGGAACACATGGCATGTGGCCAGAGGAATTGTCATTCATCAGCGCCATCTATTGTGGAAACGATGCATTTCCAGAGACATGTTCATAGGACCTTTTTTCCTCCATTTTCAGTCAGCAACCTGTCCCTGCAATTTGTCAGTTTTATTCATGTTCACACTGTATTGCACAATTTTCATAAATTCTGTGATGGTGTTTTTAAGTAAATAATTTGTAAAAATAATAAAAATATGATTTTTAAAATTTTTTAGTGATAATACAGAGAAGATATTACCTCTAATTATATCAGTTGTATCTGGTAATATAACAAGGAAGTTAGCATTCTGTGTCTTAAAATAAATAAACAAAAGTGGTTTTGTATTGAATTTCTGTAACAAATAACACTATCTGCATATTTTGAAGAAAGTCTGTGATGGGCAGTTGATGTCAGCACGGCAATAAAGAATACATAAGTTTTACAAACATGTACATTTACTCTCCTAAGTCTTACACTAAAACTGCTGCTCTGCTTCTGATATAACATTTTTCTGTTGACATCTTTGACAATCTATACACAAGTGTGTTTTCTGGTGTGGGTTACACAAGAACAAAAAATGCACCTGTAGATCTTAACGTGGTTTAATGTAGATATACTTGAATAAAACAAAAAGAAACCATTTTCACTGATACCTTGAATCGAAGTTGACCAAGTGGAGGTTCAGCGTAAGGAATACCAATGAAGCCTGCAAACTGCCTTCCATAATAGGCAAAGTCATAAATTCCTCTTATTTTTCCATCGGATATTTGGACCATGGGTCGTTGACCGAACACAGATTTTCCTATGCATAAAATACAGATAAATAGTAACAGTAACATAATCACAAGTATTGGTTTAGCACTGTGTCATACAATAGGGGAACACCTATATATAGACAGCGAAGACATTAGTCCCACCAGATTGTGACATCAGCTGATAAGGGATCAGGCAGAAGGTGCCCCAAATGTGTTTCTAATTAGTTTCATAATGGCCTCCACATTACAGCACAGGAGTGACACAATGGCAGCAGCTATGTGGTTAAAACTGTGCCCCTATAATTAAACATTCTATGCTGCATCACATTAACAGGAATTTATACTCATTCATACAAGGTTTTAGGAGAATGTTCTTGCCAGTCTTAATTTTCAGTAGTGGTAAAAGAGATTTAGTTAGGGAGGGGAGGGGGTTTACAAAGGAAATTAAATGACTGTACAGCAATAATTATTATGCTTATAATAGATACAAATACAGAAATGAGATGCAGCAAATATTCAGATATGCTTGTCAGTGGTCCAGTTTTAGCTTTGGGTGCCAATGAAAAAGGTAAATATTTCAAAAGTTTATATCAAGTGAATCCACAGTGATGGCTCACAAGAGTTGTAGACCAACACACAGTTTTCCATGTACAAGGGTCACTACAAAAGAAATCCACATCATTTCAACAAGGGACTGAAAAAGGAGTATGGAGATAACACTCTTGATTGACATACTGATAGTCACTGTGCAAATATATTGTCTGGTGAAACTGGGAACACATCAGCAGACTAAGTACAGACTGGGTACACATCAGTAGAATAATTCCTGTTCAAGCTCACACTGCTACTGGTGCCAGAGTGCATAAGTAAATGTTTTTTAAAAAAAAACATGGGAGAAATAAGGAAAGGAGATAATGAATTTTTATTGTCTATAATAGAACGTACAGTCACCAGTAATCTCTATATGTGGGTATCATTGTTGTAGGCATCACAGTGTTCCTGTGTATAAGTCATTGAGACAATAAAAATTCCTTATCTCCTCTCCTTATCTCTCCCATGCTCAATCCTGACGCGAAATTGATTGGGTATTGCAATATGGCGGCAAGTGTACACGTAACTTTAAACCGCTCTGCAGTTTTTGAGGACTTAATTTCAATCAAGTGTATTGTTTGTGACGAAACAGTGCTAAATGGAGTTAGAATATGCGTGTTTAAACATAAATGGTGCCATTCACGCTGTTATGCTCAAGAAGATTTACAAATACAGTGTAAATGTGACATAGAGTGTAACGGCCGCGAGATCGCGAGTGAAAAGTGCTACGCGGGAATAGAAGACAGCGTGCATGACGAACTTCAAAAAGAACTTGACATTATAAAAAAATATATAAAAACAATGGAAAATTTGGTACTAACCACACGGGAACTGTCTGAATCGTCAAGGCAATAAGATCTCATTAATGCTAGCCATAAAATTCGTAGGTATGCACAACCAAATGTACAAAGTGTAAACAGTACTACTGTAACCAGAAATATGAACGAACTGATCACTCTAAAAGACACAAACGAATTAAACGCAAGAAAAGAAAGTGTTAATAGTGCATCTATGGATAAAAATATGAACAAACTATCCACACAAAAATATACAAGTGGATTAAACGGAAAAAAACACAAGGTAAATATTCGTAAGGAAAAAAAGTAAACAACCACGTTATGCATAAGCAAGGATACAAGCAACAGATATATATTTTTGCAGATAGTCATGGGAGAGGAGTTACGGAAATTATGACAAGAAATCACCCAGACCTTAATGTAACAGGCATCATCAAACCAGGCGCGCCATTACGCGAAATTCTGAAAAACAGTGACAACATATTAACGACGGCTAACAGCTGCATCATAATAGGAGGCGCAAATGATGTTTACTGTAATGAAACTTGGCGTGCAACGAGAATCCTAAAGGAAACAATCAAAAGGATGCCTCGAGTGCATTTCTACATTGTTAGTATCCCCAGGAGGCACGATCTGATGGAAAACTCGTGCGTAAACATCGAGATTGTTACAGCAAACAGGCTATTTGAGAAAATATGTAGAGGTTTCCAGAATACGACTTTCGTAGAGATAAACAGTGTTCAAAGACAGCACTTCACAAGACATGGTCTCCACATGAACGTAAAAGGGAAAAAGATTATTAGTGCCGAAATACTTAAATTTATTAATAAGTCATCTGTAATGGAAGTGTCTCCAATCCAAATTCCGCCAAAACAAGAGTTGTCTGTAACAGTGGAACCATCATTATCTGCAGTAGAGCTACAACAAACACCAGTAGCAGCAGCAAAGGCTCAGATATTATCACCAGCAGTGTCAGATAAACCAATAGCAGCAGAATCACCACAATCATCAGCAGGGCTGTCGTCATCAGCAACAGCATCCAGAACAGCAGACCCCATAATACTACCTCAAGGCAATGAAAATGCATGTGGGGAAAACATACAAAGGTCATTAGCCGCAGCAGCTAACAAAGAAGGGCAGTCACCAAGTCGGGGAGCACAGGAGCCACCAGCAACAGCAACCACACAGAAGAGGTGCCTGAGGCCTGAGAGATCAACAGCAGAAGCAGCTTCCAATCAAGACAGATGCCTGAGAATTAGGAGACCTGCTACACTAAGTGAGGATTTTTTATGGTACCGAGTAAGCAGAAAGAGAACATAGAAAAAGATGTAAGTAAAACCGTCCATCTTAAATACCAGTGTGACAATAGTGAGAGGAATATAAACACAGGACAAAGATACGATCCAGGTTTAATGACACAAACCGAAAAAAATCACTGCATAGTACCAGAAGCAAAGGGAGCAAGTGAAGTGCTTAGTATATTACAGGAAGGGGAACTATTACATTTAAAGCCAACTGTTAGAATACTTCACCAAAATGTTCAATACATGAACAATAAAACAGAGGAACTAGAGGTAATATTACAGGAGTATAGGCCAAACATTCTAGTAGTTACAGAACATGGGCTAAAAGAAAATCACATAGGAATTTACAACTTGAAGAATTATGTGAAAGTAGCCAGTTTTTGCAGAACTTCCTATAAAGGTGGTGGGGTTGCCATTTTTTCTAACTATAAATCAACTAAAGCCATAAATATAACAAAATATGCTATAGAATTGAGCTTTTAAGCTACAGCACTGGAAACTAAAATTGCTGGGAATTTATGTTGTGTATTAGGTTTGTATCTATCACCAAATGGTATAATTAAAACCTTCTTTGAACAGCTGGAAGATATAATCCAACACCTCTCAAAAACATATGCTTATTTGATCATTATAGGAGATCTGAACATAGACACGAGTAAAAATACAGACAATACTAAGACCCTACTGGACTTATTGTGCATATACAATCTAAAAATAAAAATAGATAAACCAACCAGAGTAACAAAGCATAGTGAAACTATTATTGATCATGTAATAACAAATATTCCTACATGCTATTGTGACACACAGGTAATAAACTCCACATTAGCAGACCATTTTGCAATCATGATAGACATAAATATAAAGACTAGTGATTCAGTGCAGAAGATATGGGAGATGACATAAATCTGCTAAAAAAGATGTTAGAGGCAGAAAACTGGGAAACAATATATACAGCTAAAGATGCAAACACCAAATGGAACCAGTTTTATTCTTTATTCAATTATTATTATGATGTTACATGTTCTGTTAGTAAAAGGCTTGTCAAACAGCAACAAAAAAAGAAAAGCTGGGTGACTGGAGAAGTAATCCATGCCAGAAATAATCTGAGAGTGTATTATGACCTCTCCAAACAAAAAAATAATGAGGCCTACAACACACTGTATAAAATAAAAAAGAAAGAGTACTGTAGTTCTATCAGAGAAACTAAAGCATCATTCATCAGGATGTCTATAGATGAGGGAAAGAACTACTCAAAAGGTTTATGGTCGTTCATTAATGGAGAGAGAGGAAAAGTAACAAATCGGGCAGAGGACATGCCCACTGATGAGTGGGAAAAGCAACGCAAACCCTCTAGAAGTAGCCAATACTTTTAACAGATATTATATTACTGTAGCAGACGAATTAATAAGTCAAAATAAAAGAAATGCAGTAAGTAAATTGTTAAACCCCCACATACAAATCATATTATGGTTTTCATACCTACAACAGATGCAGAAGTGTCAAACCTAATAAAACAACTTAAAATTAAACACTCTTCTGGCTTGGATGGTGTTACATCACATCTCATAAAGGAATGCAGAGAATGTATATTAAAACCATTGACACACAAGCTGAATGCTGCGATAGAAGAAGGTATATTTCCAGATTCACTGAAAGTAAGTAAAGTGAAGCCAATATTTAAGAAAGGGAACAGGGATGAATTAGGAAATTACAGGCCAATATCATTGATCTCAACATTTGCTAAAATCTATGAAATGATAATAAAGAATAGAATTGTAAGTTTTATAACAAAGTACAGTATACTGCATTCATCACAACATGGTTTCAGAGAAGGGAAGTCAACAAAAACAGCATCAACAGATATAATTGAGCACATTCTTAATTTACTTGACAGGCAACAAAAGACTTGTGGGATTTTTATGGACCTATCTAAGGCATTTGACTGTGTGAACCACTCAAAATTAATGATGAAATTATATCAGTATGGAATTAGAGGAAAATGCTATGACATACTTAAATCATACATTACAAATAGGAAACAATGCACAGAAATCAGACATACTAGTGGGGCAAATATAACAAACTACATATCAGAATTACAAACAGTTAAACACGGTGTGCTGCAAGGATCTGTGCTTGGGCCAATACTATTTATACTCTACGTAAATGACTTCCCTAGCTATATAAATCAGAAACTTATAATGTATGCTGATGACACAACAATCATTTGCACAGCTGACACAAAGGAGGAGCTTGAGAAGGAAGCACTCCTGACTATTGAAAATGCAAATAAATATTTAACACAAAACAACCTGTTTATGAATCAGTCTAAAACAATGAATGTAGTATTTCAGACCAAGCATAGTGAAAATTATAATATAAATGTTAATATAAATGGAAAGACTATTAAAGAAGTAACCAGCACAAATTTTCTAGGAACTATAATAGACAAACATTTGGCATGGGGGGAGCACATAGATGCACTGTGTAAAAAGATAAACAAACAGATCTTCATCATGCATAAAACAGCTAAGACTGTGGATGATAAAGTCCTCAGATCAATGTATTATGGACTTGTCTTACCACATTTGTCTTATTCAGTTCATATATGGGGAAATGCACAAGCTGGCTACCTAAAAAGAATATTCACAATTCAGAAAAGGGCAGTGAGATGCATTGCAAAAATACCACCAAGACAGACCTGTAGGCAAGCTTTTGTACACTATAATATTATGACAGTATATTCACTGTACATATACCAAAGCATAATGGTGGTAAGGTCAAGTGATAAACACCTCCTAAATAAAGATGTACTCAAACACGGTACAAGAGGAAATGAAAATTACTACATGATAAACAGAAATCTAAAACTGTCTATGACTGCCCCAGAAGAAGCAGGCAAAAGGTTTTTTAATAAACTCCCCAAAATCATTAAAAAAGAAACAGATCTAAAATGTTTTAAAAATCATTTGAAACTATATCTCACAGAGAAATGCATATACAGTTGGAGTGAATACTAAGATGGTGTTTAAATATATCATTACTGAAATGTACCTGTAAAAATTATCATTTCTGTATGTTTTTTTGATTTGTGTGTACGTATAATGTGAAATATGTAAAACCTTTGTATGATTATGGACTATTTCTGTTTAATCATTTGTTTCATTTATATATATATATTGAAATCAAATTTGATGTTAAAAGGCTATTGTATGACACACCCAATACCCTCAGCTGGATTTTCAGCTGGAGTCCATGGGCAAAGAATAAATAAATAAATAAATAAATGTAACCTTAAAAAAACTTCATGTTCAAATTTGTCACATTTGACAAATTTGGCAGAAGCATGATGTTTCACTCATGCATAATAACATCGGGCTACATGTTGGTGAGAAAACCACAACCTAGATCACGAAACTAGGGTGGACAACACTGAAACACTCATTCTAAAGTGCTGATCTGGCACCAAGTGATTGTTACATCTTCAGTAAACTGAAGGAATCCCTTCAAAGTATGAGATTTGAAGACAATGACTCCCTTGTGAAGGCTGCTAAATCGTGGGCCATACATGCTGATCCTGATGTCTGCCACACAAGTATAAAGGCCTTAGTTCCATGGTGCCACAAGGCAGCTTAAAGGAATGGAGTTTGTGTAGAAAAATGAAATTCTATCTCTCAAAAATATAATAACATACTGTGAAATATCAAACGTGTGGAAATTAATTAGAAGGTTAAAAAAATAATAATAATAATAAAAACATCGTGCACTTTTTTTTTTTTTTTTTTTTTTAAGTGATCTTCACATTTCACTTTCTTATTGCAATCCATCCAACATGTTTAGCTTCAGCATAAAGCTATCTAATTGGTATAGCAATGACAAAACATTATTCTACTACAACAGAGTGGGAATAAAAAGTTATTGTTGTTTTGTGGTTATTGTATTGGTGAGGGATGACTTATCTCATCAGAGAATTAATCAATGTGGAAATTATAGATTCTATTTGGAGGCATTTCATTATACTTGCAGGACGAACTCATTCTGTCTATGACACATGATAAAACATGAGCTAAGCAAGTATTGCACTCAAGTTGTGATTAGATTCTGGACTTCCTAACAGATAGAACTCAACATATTGTTCTTAATGGGAGGAAATAGACAGGGATACCAAGTAAAAGTAACTTTGGGAGTGCCCCAAGGAAGTCTTATAGTGGAGTTACTTACAATATGTGTAGTGACATGCAGCAGACCACAACGATGTCAGGTAGGCAGCTAAGCTGTTGACAGGGTCCGTGCACTAGCTGCCAGGAGCACTGTAAACGGGTTCTCCTTGCTACAGTGCAAAGTTTTGTGGGTATTAATTACTGTGTTTTAATTCCCATTTGTGTTAGTATGTAACAGATTCTCTGTGATTTGTTCTACATATGAATGTGTAAGATTGTTCTGAATAAAACACTGTCTCAGAATGCTGCATTATGTTTCATATCTGTTCTCACTGTATAGAACTCATCATACGTGTTAAGTTCTCAAATCAATCAACAGCTGTGGTAGCAGTGACTCCAGTATGATACAGCTAGAGAAAATAAAGTCAGCAATACAGAAGCATCATAATGAATTTCCAAGAAGCAGGAAATTGCGAGATGGATGGCACACCCACAGTATCCAGACAAAATTTTTAGTGGACACTGGTTCTGATGCATGTATTTTGTGGTGAACCCTGTTACACAAGTATCAGCAAGCAATCTTGTTACATCTTTCTGTGGGTAACAACTCATCCTTCACTACTTATGTAACACAACATATGGAATTACATCTGGATCTACAATGTGAATTTACATGGAATTTTACTGTGGCATTGTGATGGACCTGATCATCAAAAGCCCACGTTTTAGCTCACTATTGCCTACTGCCATATGCTAATGCACACCTCATCAGCAGCATCACCAACTTTTCTGCCAACGGGTTTTGACACTGTGCATTGGTATATGATGACAAGCTGATCTGGTCAACAGCCAGTATACTATAAGCTCAGCTAATGGGGCAGTTCCAACATATCACACATCTTCTAGGTGCCCCAAAAGAGGTATGTCACAGCACCATACATTATATTAATATTACCGCAGGCCCACCAATTTCATACAGACCCACATACCTAGCTCCAGACCGTTATACCATTGCAAAGGCTGAATTTAATTTAATGTCAAAAGAAGGCATCATTCTTCCATCGAGCATCCCATAGTCATCACCTCTGCAACCGCTCCCAAAGAAGAGTGGGGCATGGTGCCCTTGTAGGGATTATCATGCCCTTAAAGCTCAGACAATACCAGATCACTATTGCCTACTTCTATTGAGAGATTATAACTATGCATTATGTGGCACAACAGTCTTTAGCTTGTTAGATTGTGCAGAAGCATATATTCACATTCCTATCATTGAGAAAGACATACTGAAGATGACTATCAACTCATCATTTGGCGTCTTTGAAAGCTGATTCATGATGTCTGGATTAGGACATGCTGCCCAGACATGGCAAAGATTCATAGATTCAGTGCAGCAAGGGTTGTTGTGTTGTTCTTGTTGTGCTGATGATTTATCATCATTTATTTGGCAACAAAACAGCGATTGACAGTTTTACTTGATGGCCAGAGGCCATCCCAGTAGACAACATTCAGCCATGATACTAGCCACTACCTTTCTGTTGCACTGAGTACTGAGTTTTGGTTGTCCACTTCACATTACAACAGACCAAGGAGTTTGAGTCTAAACTATTTGCCCAGCAGAATAAATTTTGTGGCACAATGCACCACGGAAGAAACTACCACCCTGCAAGTAATGGTATGGTTGGACACTGGTACTGGTCATTAAGAGCCCCACTAATGAATCAAATTGGACATCTGCATTATCATTAGTCTTACTTGGCCTGTATAACAGTTACAATCCTGACCTAGACTCTTCACTGGCTAAAATTGTTTATGGAGAAGTTCTGCGGCTACCTGTTGGTTTTGTTGACTCATGTGCAATCACGATTGATATCTCAAATGAATCAGATTTCATTACTCACTTAAGGGAACAAATGTCACAAATCCAGCCACATCAAACATCATGTCATGAAACTCCACATACCTTTGTGCATTGAAAGTTGTAATCCTGTGCTCATGTAATGTTGCACAGATATGAGGTGAAACCTTCATTGATGCCTCAATATGCTGGTCCATATTGTATCCTTAACAGAAGTGGAAGAACAATAGACATTCTCATCAACATCAAGCACAACACTGTCCCAATAGAGTGGTGCCAGCTTTCATTTTGTAAGAAACATCAGAATAAAATGATCAATGCAAACAGTTGCATCCTACATCAGAATTTCAACAACCTCAATTGTAATCATATCTGGCTCAACTGCCATGACATATGTATTCTGGGTGGTGCAAACACTTCCTGAGATGATTCCTGGATGATACTCCCAGCATACATCGAGAATGATGCTCTGCCTTCACCAAGGGGGGCGATGTAGCGACATATGGCAGACTACAGAAATGTTAGGCGGACAGCTGATCTGCTCAATGAGGTGTCAACAGGTTTCATGCACTGGCCACCAAGAGCACCTTGATTGGTTTCTCCTTGCTGCAGTGCAAAGTTCTGTGACTGTTAATTTCTGTGTTTTAATTCCCACTTGACAATACGCAACCAGGTGTAATTAGTTATGCAACAGCTTCTCTGTGAATTTTTCTAATTGTGCTACATATGAACATGAGTGACTGCTCTGAATAAAACAGTCTCAAAATACTGCATTGTGTTTCATATCTTTTTTTGCTGTATAGAACTCTGCATACACATTACATTTTTAAATCCAGCAATAGACTGTGACATACAAATAAATAATGTAGTAAATAATGTCAGAAGCTCTTTGAGGTTATTCATGAACAATGGTGTTTTCTATGGACAATTTTTGATGTCAGAAAATTGTAGTGAAAAGTAGGATGATCTGTAGAGAATCAACAATTAGAGCAGGGACTAGCAAGGACTAAGATGAAAAAGTAAAATATTGCTCATAAATATGAAGGAAGATTCACATGTAGGAGTACCTACTCATCATCATGTACATGATGCAGACAAGTGGTTATTCCTAGATCTGAATCTTTCTCAGATTGACCTCAAGTGAAATGACTGCACAAATCAAGTTGTATGAAAAGCAGATGCCAGGCTGAGATTCATTGGAAGAATCCTAAGGAAACATATTGGTTTAAAGAAATAATCATTTGGCCAATTCTTGAATACGGCTTATCAGTCTGTGACACCTACCATGTAGATTTAATAGCAGATATAGGGAAAAAGAAAAGTAGGACATTCTGTGAGGGGATTGTAAAAGAGAAAGTGTTATGGAGATGTTCATTAAACTCCAGTGACAAAAAACTAAAAGAGAAGTTTTGTGCATCATGGAGAGGCTTACTGTTTCTGAGAACATATGGTCCAAGAAGAGTTAGACAACTTATTACTTCCTCCCACATAAATCTTACAAAATGACCAGAAAGGGGAAATCAGGGAAATTCATGATCATATGGAAACTTACTGACATTCGTTCTTCCTGCACACCATTCATGAATGGAACAAGAAAGGAGAGAAATGATGATAGCAGAAATACCATCCACCACAATGTGTTGGGTGGCTAGCAGAGTGAAGATACAAATGTAAACCATATGCCTCAGATGTGAGGTTGCTAACCTCAGAGGAATGACATAATGTGTCACAGTAAGAATGTTAAACAAATCCTAGCCTGTTTCATCTGTCAGTTTATTGCCTGAAGTTCTCACATGTTTGGCACAATGTCATCTAATTTCCCAACCTCTGTAAGCAGAGAAGGAAATCCTGTATACTCTATACTACTTTCTGTGCTAGTTATTTTCACTGGATGGCTTACAGTGGACTTGTAAGAACTTTTTCTTTTTTTGTATTTACTCTTGTTTTTAAATGAAACAAAACTATAATATTTACAATGATGGTACATGACTCAAAACACTGGGAAGCTAGACACAATAGCAGATAGATCATTAATATTTCTCTCTTCTTGCATTTAAAATAGCATTCAGTTCCAGTAAGCTATATTTCAGTTTCCTTGTTCTCTACTACTAACATAAAGCATAACATAAATGATTCAGCTATTTATAATTTTACTTTTTATACACAATGAAGTAAAATTCCGAAGCTTATAGAAATAAAATATAGAGATCAAGAAATTTGGAAAAGGAATTATTTATAAAATATACTTACCTTGACTGTATATTTATAAAATGATGACTGGTTTTCATGGCTGATATATAGCAGATATATTGTTCATAAATTATTTCTAGCTACTTACAATATGTTCTGTACAAAAAGACAAGAAAATGATAGAAAAATACCATTAAAATTTTGTTACAAAGAGTAGCTCATCACATGTAGTAAAAAGACATACTGTGTCATTAAAACTATTTAAAATAAATGGAAACACACACCTGTCGGAGAGCACAACAATGTGCACAGTAACATGATTAAATTTATTGTATAAAAACAAAATTAAACAACAGAATTTTAATTATGGATAATAAAAGAATTCCCTAAATGTTAATCATAAAACATGAAGTAACTTAAATAACTAAGATGCAAGGTAGACCCTGCGAAGACCCTGTTGATGAGTTCTTTGCTGCCAGGAACAGTCACTGTCTTCTGGCATACACTAACTTCTTGTCGTCTTCAGTCACTGATATGTGTGTGCAGATGGATTATTCAGATGGACTTTGGTTTCACATGAGGCAGTTGGCATCAGAATCTCTCTTGTTTCTGTATACTAATGCACCACATTTTAACATTTAGTATCTTGGTTCCTAATTCAGTTTGTCTAACATCAGTGCTGCAATGTTTCGTCTCTGTCCTTTTGTACCTTTATTTTTATTTATTTTTTTTCGAATTACTTCAGATTTTATGATTCCTTTAGTACCCCAAACTAAACTTTACTAACCCAATTAATCTTCCACCACCTTTTCCATTGTTTAATTTTGTTTTATACAGTAAGTTTATTCATGGAACTGTGCACACTGTTGCACCCTCTGGCAGAGTGTGTTTGCCCCTATTTTGAATACTAGCATTGTACAATGCACAGTAAGGTTAATGACACAGAGTGTATTTGTACTACATGTGATGAGTTACTGACTGTCACGAAATTTTGAGATGTTCTCTATCATTTTCTTTTTACACAGTAGCTATTTTAAGTAGTTGGAAACATTTTATGTACAATATTTTTCTGTCTCTTTTAGATCTGCAGATCACTGTGTGAGAAATTGAAACTGATCATGTTATAAATATGTGATAAGACATACAAATTTTACGTTGAAAACAAGATTGCGTAGCATACTCTACAAACTTGACTGTATCAAGTGTTATAAAAGGAATTATTATTTACAGAGAACCAACAAAACTTTATAATGTTTTCTGACATTTTAATACTGTCAGAGATGGAAAAGGACTTGGAAGATCAGTTGTCATTAACAAAAGTAATCACATTGCTAATGGAGTGTAGTAGCACAACAGTGGTCCAATTTCACAAATTTGTGGCTCTCAGAAAGAACCTTGTGACTTCAATAGAATCCTTAGCTATCCATTCATTGAGATATTGCACTATCAGAACACCAACACTTGAAATCAATGAAACTATCATGGTAACCAGTAAAATTCCTTATCGGGGTCTCTTTCAGTGTCAGTCATTCCTGGAAAATCACTGGTAGCAGTTATCAGTAGCCAACAAACATCTAGTTGAGAACCCTTTCATGCAGGTACAAGGATTCATTTTCCCATGACATCAATGGAGGATCATGAACTGCATGTGAACCGGGTAAGGGAGACGTCGTTATGTGCTACACAAATGGGGATGGATTAGTTTCGAAACTTGTGACTGTGGTGTCTCCTAACAGTCAATTTTCCATATTGTTGTTCACAGTGCTCTTTGAGTCTACAAAAGGACAACAATGGGCATTCACCATGCATTATGTGAATGGATCACAAGATTGGACGAGCTTGTGATTATGCACATTTTTCCAGGAATGTGGTGTATTTGTATTTGTTTTCTTCATATGATAAATAAATAAAAATAGATGGAGTGTAGACAAACTAAAGCAGATTATGCTAGAGGAACTGAATTCAGAATCAAAATACTAAAAGTAGCAGACAAGTTTGCTGTTTAAGCAGGAAAATAACTGATGATTGTTAAAATATACAGGATGTAAAATGCAGACAGGTAATCAGAAGAAAAGCATACCTGAAAAGAGGAATTTGTAAACATTGAACTTTAAATTAAGTTTTAGGAAGTCTTTCCTGAACGTATTTGTCTGGTGTATAGCCTTGTACAGATTTGGAATGTGGACGATAAAATGTCCAGACAAAATGAGAACAGTAGCTTTTGAAGTGGGTGCTGCAGAAGAATGCCAAAGATTAGATGGGTAAATCGAAAACAGGTGAAGAAGTACAGTTAAAGTAAATTCTTTTAATAACACACTTTTAAAAAAAAGTTGGCTAGAGTGGTCCAATGAAGGCCATAAAATTTAAATAAATAAAGTATAAATCAAAAAGTAATCGTGCTTGGAGTTATTCTGTTTAAGTAACTTTGGTTTCTATGAACATATTTTTGTTCAACTTTATCTTTTACTTTGAGTTGCAACACTCACACTTATACTCTCTTGTGCCTTACATGCCCTTTTGTCAAGTGTATACATTGTGCTGGAGCAACAACAAAACATGCCACATTACACTCATAAGTTTGTCAATGAAGTGGATTTTACAGTCTGATTAAAATTTGATATTTGATGCGTCACACATTGGAGCTGGTTTCTCCAACCAAAGTGCTCAACATTATGCCTGAAATATTCATCGTTGGCAAACTGCCGCAACAATTGGTTAGTTCACTTCCAAATCGTTCTCTACCATTCTTGCCTGATGTGTTTGAATCCTGAATAATGGATCTGGCACTTTTATTTCACATTTCATCAAACCTGATATCACACCACAAACAACACAAAAACATAGTGATGTCAATGAAATACACACATTTCATACACAGCACTAACTACACATTACTGGAAACTTCTGCACAAGATGTGATTCAGAATCACATTTACGGTTATCACAATCACAGAGATCAGCTTACCTTAGATAAGCTTTGCATGAGATTGCATGAAACTAAGTTTTTGAAGACTGCAATTCATAATTGCAACTGGGTGATTACATCCTAACACACACCAACATAATCTGTGCTCAACTTTAGTGGGATGGTTAGCATATTAACCTGCTATGCTGAAGGTTGTAAATCTGATAAAAAGATTCTGATTGTCATTTTTATCCAGTTAATTGGTGTAAATGTATTCTTTTTTTAATTTCTAATTCTTTGCCATGTCATTTTCATCATCTTATTGACTTTTTTTATTTGCTCTTACTTTTGTACCTATCAATCTTTTTTCATCTGGAATCTGCCTGTGTTGCCTATAATCTGCAATCAAGTGCCAACAAGGACTGCCCATTAGTTAGTAATGCAGCAGCTCATGAAAGGATAGTTTCAGATAACCAATGATAGCAAGAAATTAGTTTGCTTTTTGCACTGGAACGGAACTTTTTCTGTTTTTAGTTTGTTTGTCAAGGTTAGCTTTAATAGCTGTGAACAAAATGATCGTGATCTTATTTCTGCCTCAGATTGTTGCCATGTTTGTGTGTTATCTGTAACTGAGTGGTAGCCAGTGGCCAATGTGGCAGCACCATTGTGCAATTGACGGACTTCAACCATCAAGTAATTTTGAACAGACTATAGAATAAAATGTGTGTGGTAAAACCAGAGTCATAAATAATTCAAACTATTAGAAAAAAAATCTCAATGCTTTTTGTTAACTCATTGTGTTTATTGAAACTTCAATAGACTATGGGTGCCAGCTACACATGTGTGCAGAAGGTAAACAGTTTTTTTAAAATTAGTATTTAGAGTGTGTCTAATTTTTAAAGGTGAAATGGATCGGATAAAACACGGCAAGACATTGACTAGTGAAACTGATTGGCCTATGTGGAAGAGAAAAAACATGAGATCTAATGGACTGTCATGGAGGAATTTTAGATGTAATTGACGGCAAGATGGTGAAACCAGACCAACTTTCTGAAGGTGTTAATGATGCAGCAATAAAGGATCACAGAGCTAAGTCAGATTTATACTGTTACGTCAAGTCAATCATTTTTACTGCAGTTACAGATACTGTGCATCAGAAGGTCATGGACAAAGAAACAGCTCATGAAGCATGGGAGGCATTGAAGTAGAATTTTGAAGCATCATCAAAGGATCAGCTGTTCAAGATTTATTCTGAATTCTTGGCATTTAACTGGACTCTCTCACACAGTGAAGTTAACATGTCTGTGGAACAAGCTGAACACCGGCCTTAAAGCAAAAGGAGAAAATGCTGTACCTGATTTGATACTGGCATGTAAAGTTTTACGTATTTCACCTGCAAGTTTTGATTCTTTTAAATTGAGCTGGATGTTATTAATGAAAGATAATAATGCATTGTGCATGTTTGAAAGAAATTTCACAAAATGTCATGACAAAACTGGATAAGAGGCATTAGTAGCCAAATCAAGTGCACAAAAATAAATAAATAAAAACATACAAATTCAAAATTAAAGAAAAGCACAACTATTGAAAATAACTGGGCCATCAGATCAAATACTGCACGAAGTGGAGTGCTTATGGAAGACTGGTCAAAACTGCAACAGAGTAGAAGAATGTGGTCACAATTGTGATTGCAAATGTAGCACTGCTTACCACTTGTGGGGAGATCTGTTCAATATAAGTGAATGTGCACAACTGGTGGATTGATAGTGGTGCAACAACACATATGACAAATAGTCCTCATTATGTTGTCAGCTTCAAAGCATTCAACAATCCCTGCTGTATTGAGGCCGCTGGACACAAGTCTCTAGAAGCAGTAGGAAAGGATCAATTCAGATTCTGTTAACAGTCTGAAGTACACTTGAAGAAATGACCCTGATTGATACTTGGTATGAACCAAAATTTTCCTAGTCTTCTTTCTGTTTTAGCTGCCCAAGATTGTAACAAAAATAGAACATTTCAGTCAAGTTCTACATATTGTTCTTTGGCAATTGCTGGTAAAGTGAGACTGTGTGGAACTTGTGAAGTTTGTGGCACTCTGTAAAAAGCCATCATTAAGCACTTAATACCAGAGAAGGATGCAACTGTGAATCTTTCAGTGGATCATAAATTTGATGTGCTTCAACTGTGTTATGAAATATGGGGTCATCAAGATAAATATCATGTTAAAACAAAACTCAAAAAGGAATTTAACATTGATGTCAAGGAATGAGCAGAGACTTCTCAATCATGCAAATTTGTGAAGGCATATCGTCTACCATTTTGAACAAGAGAAAAGTCAACATGGCCTGCTGAGTTGATATCAGATGACCTGTGTGGACCTTTTGATCAGTCATTCCAGAAGAAATGTTACCACATTTTGTTCAAAGACACTATGATTATTTTGTTGAGAAAAATGAGAGTTGAGGATAAGTTCTCAAAGATTTTCTCTCACACTCAAAGGCATTGGATTACTTCATTAAAGAGATGCTGACTGATAATGATAAGGAGTTCGATAACAAAGAAGTTAGATTTATCTTGTTCAAATGGTGTAACACATTGATTGGCTGCTATACTCCTAAGCAAAACAGCATTTGTGAATGGGATAATAGGACTTTGCTGACATAGCCAGGCCACTTCAATAGTCAAATTCAGATGTCATTTATCCAGAACAAAGAAGGGCTGAGCTGGTTAACACAGCAGTTTACATCTTGAACAGAACAGGGAAATCATACACAGAAGATGTTAGTCACTATGAGTTGTGGGAACAGAAGAAGCCTCAAATTACACATCTAAGGATAATTGGCTCAACATGTTATGCACACATTCCAAATAAAAAATGAAGAAAATGCACAAAAAAGCAGTGAAAGAACTTATTATTGGTTACGATGGTGATAGATGCTTCAGCATTGGGATAAAAGAAAGTAATTTGGTTGTGCTGTCCAGAGATGTGCAGCTTGAAGAAAAACCAAGATGCTGTATTGAACAAGTTACATTACCATTTGAATGTGGAAAACTAGCTGCAATTTCATATTATATTGAAAATTAATCAGAGAGTGAGGAAAAAAACACTCTCAGAAGACAGCTTGGAGTAAAAAGCTAGCACATACACAGACCGACAAAGAGAGAATACGAGTGAAGTTAAAAGAGTATTCATCATTAAAGAGGCCAAATTACCTCAAGAATTATGCAATGATGTCAGAAAATTTCCTCATCACAACAGAGATTCCTGACACCTATGAGGATGCACTTAGACAAGAGGATATCATCAGATGGAAAGCAGCAATGGACAGAGAAATGGAATATCTTATGGAACATGAAACCTGAGAACTTGAAGACATATTGAGGAGTGCCATGGCAATACTGTGTAAATGGGTGTTCTGACTGAGAACAAACATTGAGGCTCAGATCAAAAAATTTAAGTCTTGACTGGTTGCCAAAGGCTTTAGTTAATGTGAAGGTGTAGATTACAGTCAAAGGTTTAGTCCAGTTGCAAAAATGACAAGAATTTGATCCATTCTGAGTGTTGCTGCGACAAAAAGAATGTATCTCAGATAGTTTGATGTATCAATGACCTTCCTGTATAAAAAACTTGAGGAAACCATTTATATGACGCAACCAATGTGTTGTGAAGATGGTACCAACAGAGTGTGCAGGTTGAAGAATAGATTGTATGGTTTAAAACAAGTGCCAAGATGCTGGGATAAGCAATTCAGAGACTTTTTGTTCAGTCTAGATTTCAGGGTAAGCCAAGCAGACCCATGCTTACACATTCAAAATAGATCATATGTGGAGATTTTAATATTGATTTTCAAGAAATCTCAAAAGACCAGCAAAGCTTGATGACCCTACTGGAAACATATAACATAAAAGCCACCATAGACTCTCCTACAAGAGTTACACCAACAATTAGCTCAACAATTGATCAGATATTAATAAACACAAATGTAAATCACAATTTCTGTGCCAGAAATCTTAATACTGGCTTCAGTGAGCACTATTCACAGTTTATTGCTTTGCACAACCCAAGTGAAACAACTGAGAAAGAGGAACTTGTAAAAGAAGCAAGGAAATTCACTAACAAACAAATAAACCTTTTTGTACAGAGACTAAGTGGAGAAACTTGGTATGATGTGAATACTTGTGAAAATACTAACAAAAAGTTTGAAAAATTCATGGAAATCTTCATGTCATACTTTGAAGCTGCATTTCCATTAAAAAAGCAAAAATGTCAACCTAACTTCAAAATGAACAAATGGATTACAACAGGTATTAGAATATCTTTTGCAGAGAAAAGAAGATTACACGATATAGCAAAGACACAGAACATGCCTCATGAATTTCATTTGTACCAGAAGAATTACAAGAGGATCCTCAAAAATGTTGTAAGGAAAGCTAAAACAATGGCAAATGACAAATACATTGCAAATTCAAAAAACAATTCTAAAGCTATATGGGAAGTTATAAAAAATCAAACAAAAAGTGAAACCAAACAATATAAAAATATGAACTTATGTTATGAAGGACAAATGATTTCTTGCCCAACAGAAATTACAGGGACCTTCAACAAATATTTTGCAAACATAAGTGAACAGTTGATGAGTGGACTGGAGGAACACAACAAAATATCACCTCCATCATGCAATAGTGTGAGAAATGTGTCTACATCTTTGTTCCTTTCACCCACAGTTTCTGAAGAAATTGTATCAGTTATAAAAACCTTGAAAACAGGGTACTCATGTGGAATTGATGGAATACCAGATGCAATTATTAAAACATGCTGTCTTGCCTTAGCTGAAGCCTTGACACATTTGTGCAACAGCTCACTGGCATCAGGAACCTTCCCTTCATGCTTAAAAACAGCAAAGCTGAAACCACTGTTCAAAAAAGGAAATCCAGAATGTGTTTCAAATTATAGACCAATAGCCCAACTGCCTGTATTTTCAAAAATTTTAGAAAAAGTTTTTTATAAGAGATTGTCTGATTTCCTAAATAAAAATAAAATTCTCTCTCCTTCACAGCATGGCTTTAGGAAAGGCTATTCAACTGAAAATGCAATATTTGAATTTCTTAATGAAATCTATACTAAACTGGATGCAAGTGAGTTTGTGACAGGCATATGTCTTGATTTATCTATAGCTTTTGACGCCATTGACCATAATGCTCTACTGCAGAAGCTTGACCAGTTAGGAATTAGAGGTAAAGCCAATGAGTGGCTCAAGGTATACCTATGTGGTCTCAAACAGGTGGTTGAAGTGCAATATACTGACCATAACAAAATCAGCTACTACTATTCAGGATATGAAAATGTGAAATATGGTGTCCCTCAAGGATCAGTATTAGGACCCATTCTGTTTCTCCTCTATGTCAATGATCTTATGTACAACAAGTATTGCCAAACTACCCTCCAGTTTGCAGACGATACAACCTTCCTTATTAGTGGTAAAACAGAAGAAAAACTAAAAGACTCCGCTATCCAAACAATGAACAGTGTAGAACAGTGGTTCAGTTACAACAAGCTAATTATAAACAAAGAAAAGACAGTAGCACTGAACTTCTATAATGTAAAAGGAAGACACCACCCAAACATAGAAATAGAACTTAGGGACAGAGTTCTTGAAAGTGTTGACAGCACTAAATTTCTGGGACTCTGGCTCCAGAACAACACAAAATGGGAGGTACACATTGAATATTTGCAAAGAAAACTAAGCAAAACCTGTTACATGATACGGATCTTAAAAACTTGTTGCAGCAAACCCAGCCTGTTAAATGTATACTACTCCTATGTGCATTCTGTAATTAAATATGGCATAATCTTCTGGGGCAATACAACAACAAATATTAAACTTTTCAGGATGCAAAAGAGAATACTAAGAATTATTGAAGGGGTAAACAATACGAAATCATGCAGACCCATATTCAAAAAACTGTCAGTTCTTCCTCTTCCTTGCATTTTTATCTACGAAACATCAGTTTTCATCAAACAATATATCGATAGACACCCAGATATCTTGTTAAAAAATGAAGATATACATGCACACAATACAAGGCAAAAATCTGACCTTCATATGAAATGAGTGAGAACATCATTGTGCCAAAAAGGCACACTACATACTGGCATAAAGATTTTCAATAATCTACCTAAACATATTAAATCAACAGGTAAACTCTGTAGTTCTGAGGCTGCAGTAGAGGCATATTTAATTGATCTTTGCTTTTACAGTCTGGCAGAATATATAAAAGCCAAACAACAAAAATAAAGATGCATTATTAATATTCTACTTTGTATGTTGCCTGTAATGTTTGTTGTATTTATGAAACTGTGCTAAATAACTTCAATATCTAGTCCGTAGGATTGCAATACAAACTGTATTTTATCTTGTAAATACCTAACCATGTCCAATATCCTTGTATATATTCTATATATATGGGATTTGAAGGACTAAATAAAAATAAAAAAAATATAAAAAAAGATGGCAAAGAAGTTCTGATACTTCTGTATGTTTATGAGGGTTGATAGCTGCCACTTTTTCAAGAATTACAAACTGAGTTCAAGATCTCAACATCAGTTGCAAACTATTTTTTAGGTCTGCAAACTGAGCATGACAAGGATGGCAATATCAAGATTCATCAAAAGGCTTATACACGAAGCATTTTAAAATGCTTCAACTTTTCAGAATGTAAAGCAGTTTCTAATCAAATGTTGAAAGTTACAGATGTTCACATCCAGGGAAAGATGAAAAGGTAAAGCAGTCCTTCCCATATAGAGAAGCGGTTGGAGTATTAACGTATCTTATGTTCACCAGAAGCTCTGATCTAGCTTTCAGTGCAAGTGTTCTGCAAGATCTCTTGATAACCCCACCAAAGAAGACATATTAAAAGTAAAAATAGTTTTCCATTATGTAGCAGGAACAACTGACTACGGAATCATATACAAATCAAGAGGTGAGGGTATGACTTTGGAATGCTATAGTGACACACATTTTGGAGAAAATTAAAAAAAAAAACTTATCAAAGTCTGGAGTAGTCATCAACCAGGGATGATCTCATGGCTAAGTCAGCAACTTGCCTTGGTAACAACATCTACAACTGAAGCTGAAATAGTTGCCACAAATGAAGCTGTCAAGGGGATTGTTCAGTTAACTCAGTTGTTTGGAGAAACAAAAAGACTATGTGAAATTCCAATTCTATAAATTGACAATTCTGCAGCACTTAAGTTGGCAGAGAATCCTGAATTTCATCACTGATGCAAACATACAGGCAACAAGCACTTCTTTATTCTTGAAAAACTTTCTGAAGGAAGATTTAGAGTTGTACAAATCTCTATTGAAGAGCAGATAGCAGACATAATGATCAAAGCTCTACTGAAGACATACACAAAGACTTTCAGACATCAAATGGGATTATTGTTAAAAAATTGTAATTAACAAGGGAAAGTGTTAAAGAAAATTCTTTGAATAATATATTTAAAAGAAACATTGTGTTAAAGTACAAATCAAAAAGTAACTGTGCATCATGCCAAGTATGGTTTTTATGAACATAATGCTTTTGTTCATCTTTGTCTTTTATTTTGAGTCACAACACTCACACTTATACTATTTCATGCTTTACAAGCACTTTGGTGAAGTGTATAGACTCACTTCTGTTAGACTCACATGTTTGTCAATACAGCGGATCTTAGAATTAAATTTATGTCTTAAAATCAGATTCATAAGTAAATCAAAGTATTATAAAACAAAACTCCACATCTTTTGTTTACTCATTGTGTTTATTGAAATTTCAATATGTACTAAATGAAATCAGAGAGAAAAATATCATGGCACAATTTGAATTATGCAACTGAAGAAACAAACAGCAAACATGGTCAAGTGTCTTCTTAGATGCATTAGTGTAAAAAGGTATATAGCTGCACTGTTTGAATAAAATGTTAATAAAAAATTAAAGCTGCCATCCAACTGAAGGTGCTTTATTAGGCATGGTCTTACAGGTGGTACACGCTTGTCTTCTTTCAACCTGTGGGCTGACTTATCCTACAGCAATTCTAGGATAACCTACAATTACATGTTTACTCGAAACATGGTACAGCTAAGCATTTTTCACATCAAGACACAGTACCAGATCTGAAACAACTGATACATAAAAATCCTGGGACTGACCAGGAATCAAATTTGTGACCTTTTGATGCATGGTCTGGTATTTTATCACTGAGGCACAAAGAGCAGTTCTTAGGTAGGTTTCAAACAATTCTAGCCTTCTCCCAGGACAAGGACTGAAATTAGGCCCATACCAAGAACTAGTACATCTGCTTTTGTGTCAACTCAAAATGGCACTGACACTTGTGGGCAATTTGTGAATGCCATTTCCATAGGTCAGCAGTAACTGTGGACTGGGTGAGCTTATATGCTTGAATTGCTCCTAGATGGGCAGCAGTGGGTCAGTAGAACCAACACAGAAGCTGGATATGCAGCTGTTCCTATAGGTGCCTATTATCAGCCTTATCCCTCAAGGTCAATAGTATCTTTGGTCTTCAAAAGGATAGATCTTGTTGACACATACACATACACATAACTATAATCTGCCACGGCACTAGCACCAGTGAATGCGACACACGGTGACCAAAGTGATGCGATGAGCAAGGACATGGAGCAATGTACTGTGTGTGTGTGTGTGTGTGTGTGTGTGTGTGTGTGTGTGTGTGTGTGTGCCCAGTATAAGATACATAAAAATCCTGGGACTGACCAGGAATCAAATTTGTGACCTTTTGATGCATGGTCTGGTATTTTATCACTGAGCCACAAAGAGCAGTTCTTAGGTAGGTTTCAAACAATTCTAGCCTTCTCCCAGGACAAGGACTGAAATTAGGCCCATACCAAGAACTAGTACATCTGCTTTTGTGTCAATACAAAATGGCACTGACACTTGTGGGCAATTTGTGAATGCCATTTCCATAGGTCAGCAGTAACTGTGGACTGGGTGAGCTTATATGCTTGAATTGCTCCTAGATGGGCAGCAGATAAGTTCAGCTTTGCTTCGAAGTTGTGATCTGTACATATCACCTTTATTTATGATGGCCAGCAATCTCAGCAATCTAGTAGCATGCTGATGTCTCAAGTTATATTTGTCAACGAGAAAAAAAAGCATACCGCAAGGAGCCATGAGGTGAGGATGATGGAGAGGGGGGCGGGGGGGGGGGGGGGGATGGTTTTCTCTTTATCTTGCATTGCTTCCAACTCAGGCTCCATGCAACGATCAGCTGCTATGGTACAAATGGCACATGGAACTAAAGTTTCTTGAAGACTTATTATAGGAATGTTCATATACAAATATGTTGCTTATTTTGAGTAATGAATATTAACTTAATCAATCTTGCTGTAATACAAGTCAGTGAATACAAAACAAATGGCATTTAAAACAGTTACTAAACATCTAACTCTGTCTCACATCATAACATGTTTTTTTTCTTTCCTAACACTAAGGCAAGTTGGAACTCTAAGTCACCCTGATAGGCCATCGCTAAATGCTTTATTAATTAATGCTCGACACATGTTCACTGAGTAACTGTGCTTTATGTTTGACCGCTATCACTAATAATAATAATAATACCATGTAATTCCTACATCACTGTAGTAGCCATTACATATTTACAGTTGAGCTGTGCTGTCAATTAGCTTGTTACCTGTCATGAAGTCAATAATGAAGCAATTTGTGGTGCAATGTGAGAATTACTCACAACACGGAGAAGGTTTTGCCATGAGATATTTAAACATATATGTCTCAGTTTTACTGCCGTAGACACATGGCAATGAGTTCAAACTAAGTATGTAGTATGCGGACTACACTATGCGATCAAAAGAATCTGGATACCTGGCTGAAAATGACATACAAGTTCATGGCACCCTCCATCGGTAATACTGGAATTAAATATGGTGTTGGCCCACCCTTTGCCTTGATGGCAGCTTCCACTCTCACAGGCATACGTTTGGTCAGGAGCTGGAAGGTTTGTTGGGGAATGGCAGCCCATTCTTCAAGGAGTGCTGCACTGAGAAGGGGTATCAATGTCGGTCAGTGAGACCTGGCACGAAGTCGGCATTCCAAAACATCCCATAGGTATTCTGTAGGATTCAGGTCAGGACTTTGTGCAGGTCAGTCCATTGTCATGTAACCGCTCCGACACAGGCAGTGCATTATGAACAGGTGCTCGATCATGTTGAAAGATGCATTCGGGATCCCTGAATTGTTCTTCAACAGTTGGAAGCAAGAAGGTGCTTAAAACATCAATGTAGGCCTGTGCTGTGATACTGCCAATCAAAACAACAAGGGGTGCAAGCCTCCTCCATGAAAAACACGACCACACCATAACATCACCGTCTCCGAATTTTACTGTTAGCACTACACACGATGGGAGATGACGTTCATGGGGCATTCACCATACCCACACCATGCCATCGGATCGCCACATTGTGTGCCGTGATTCGTCACTCCACACAACGTTTTTCTACTGTTCAATCATCCAATGTTTACGCTCCTCACACCAAGCGAGGCGTCGTTTGGCATTTACTGGCGTGATATGTGGCTTATGAGCAGCTGCTCGACCATGAAATCCAAGTTTTCTCACCTCCCGCCTACATGTCGTAGTATTTGCAGTGGATCCTGAAGCAGTCTGGAATTCCTATGTGATTGTCTGGATAGATGTCTGCCTATTACACATTACGACTCTCTTCAACTGTCAGCTGTCTCTGTCAGTCAACAGACGAGGTCGACCTGTATGCTTTTGTGCTGTACGTGTCCCTTCACGTTTCCACTTCACTATCACATCGGAAACAGTGACCTAGGGATGTTACGAGTGTCAAAATCATGCATACAGGCGTATAACACAAGTGACACCCTCACCTGACCACGTTCGAAGTCCATAAGTTCAGCAGAGCACCCCATTCTGCTGTATAATGACTACTGAGGTCGCTGACATGGAGTATTTGGCAGCAGGTAATAATAATAATAATAATAATAACAGCTTTATTCAACATCGAATGGTACACTGCACATGTACAAAGAAACAGTAATGATTAAAGTTATTTGTACAATACACAAGACACATTCTTCTGAATACGTCATTAATTTACAACAAAATTTCAATAAGATGTTTACTGATTTCTATTCACATAATTTCACAAAGCATTTGTTGTTCTTCATGTAAGTATGGTACTCTTCTAATGTGTAGAAAGGGTGTTTTACTAAAAATTTCTTAAGCCGATGTTTCAGTTTAATTGTAGGATTAGCTTTGGTTATTGCCCCCCAAATTTCAATACCCTAGTTCAAGTGAGAGGAGAAAAGAGCATGATATGCCGTCTTTAGGACTACAGTGTCTATACAGAACTTGCTAATAGTACTGATTGCAAATATATTTTTCGACAACTTAGTTGCTAGGGAGTCAATATGTGTGTCCCATTTCAGGTTGCTTTGGATTGTTACGCCAAGGAATTTTACACTAGACTCTTTCTTTACCAATTCATTGCCAATGTATAATTTAATTTCATTATTCAAACTACTTTTGTTAAACTCCATCAAACATGTTTTACTGGTGCTTACATTTAAGTGCCTTTCATTAAAAAACTGAACAATTTCTTTTGTCACATTATTACACTCGGCCTCTAATTCATTACATCATTCCTTTTTACACACAATGGACGTGTCATCGGCATACAGAACAATTTTGGAATTTATAGTACAATATTTAATATCATTTACATAGATCAAGAACAGAAGGGGGCCCAACACTGAGCCCTGGGGCACGCCATATTTTATGCAAGTGATCTCTGATTTGTAGACACCACTTTCCGTTTTAAGTAGAAGAAACTGTTTTCTATTGCTCATGTTGTTGTTGTTGTGGTCTTCAGTCCTGAGACTGGTTTGATGCAGCTCTCCATGCTACTCTATCCTCTGCAAGCTTTTTCATCTCCCAGTACCTACTACAACCTACATTCTTCTGAATCTGCCTAGTGTATTCATCTCTTGGTCTCCCTCTACGATTTTTACCCTCCACGCTGCCCTCCAATACTAAATTGGTGATCCCTTGATGCCTCAGAACATGTCCTACCAACCGATCCCTTTTTCTGGTCAAGTTGTGCCACAAACTTCTCTTCTCCCCAATCCTATTCAATACTTCCTCTTTATTTATGTGATCTACCCATCTAATCTTCAACATTCTTCTGTAGCACCACATTTCGAAAGCTTCTATTCTCTTCTTGTCCAAACTATTTATCGTCCATGTTTCACTTCCATACATGGCTACACTCCATAAGAATACTTTCAGAAATGACTTCCTGACACTTAAATCAACACTGGATGTTAACAAATTTCTCTTCTTCAGAAACGTTTTCCTTGCCATTGCCAGTCTACATTTTATATCCTCTCTACTTCGACCATCATCAGTTATTTTGCTCCCCAAATAGCAAAACTCCTTTACTACTTTAAGTGCATCATTTCCTAATCTAATTCCCTCAGCATCACCCGACTTAATTAGACTACATTCCATTATCCTTGTTTTGCTTTTGTTGATGTTCATCTTATATCCTCCTTTCAAGACACTGTCCATTCCATTCAACTGCTCTTCCAAGTCCTTTGCTGTCTCTGACAGAATTACAATGTCATCGGCGAACCTCAAAGTTTTTATTTCTTCTCCATGAATTTTAATACCTACTCCGAATTTTTCTTTTGTTTCCTTAACTGCTTGCTCAATATACAGATTGAACATTGGGGAGAGGCTACAACCCTGTCTTACTCCCTTCCCAACCACTGCTTCCCTTTCATGTCCCTCGACTCTTATAACTGCCATCTGGTTTCTGTACAAATTGTAAATAGCCTTTCGCTCCCTGTATTTTACCCCTGCCACCTTTAGAATTTGAAAGAGAGTATTCCAGTCAACATTGTCAAAAGCTTTCTCTAAGTCTACAAATGCTAGAAACGTAGGTTTGTCTTTCCTTAATCTTTCTTCTAAGATAAGTCGTAAGGTCAGTATTGCCTCACGTGTTCCAGTGTTTCTACGGAATCCAAACTGATCTTCCCCGACGTTGGTTTCTACTAGTTTTTCCATTCGTCTGTAAAGAATTCGTGTTAGTATTTTGCAGCTGTGACTTATTAAACTGATAGTTCGGTAATTTTCACATCTGTCAACACCTGCCTTCTTTGGGATTGGAATTATTATATTCTTCTTGAAGTCTGAGGGTATTTCGCCTGTTTCATACATCTTGCTCACCAGATGGTAGAGTTTTGTCAGGACTGGCTCTCCCAAGGCCCTCAGTAGTTCCAATGGAATGTTGTCTACTCCGGGGGCCTTGTTTCGACTCACGTCTTTCAGTGCTCTGTCAAACTCCTCACGCAGTATCATATCTCCCATTTCATCTTCATCTACATCCTCTTCCATTTCCAAAATATTGTCCTCAAGTACATCGCCCTTGTATAGACCCTCTATATACTCCTTCCACCTTTCTGCTTTCCCTTCTTTGCAGAACTGGGTTTCCATCTGAGCTCTAGATATTCCTACAAGTCGTTCTCTTATCTCCAAAGGTCTCTTTAATTTTCCTGTAGGCAGTATCTATCTTGCTCCTAGTGAGATAGGTCTCTACATCCTTACATTTGTCCTCTAGCCATCCCTGCTTAGCCATTTTGCACTTCCTGTCGATCTCATTTTTTAGACGTTTGTATTCCTTTTTGCCTGCTTCATATACTGCATTTTTATATTTTCTCCTTTCATCAATTAAATTCAATATTTCTTCTGTTACCCAAGGGTTTCTACCGGCCCTCATCTTCTTACCTGCTTGATCCTCTGCTGCCTTCGCTACTTCATCCCTCAAAGCTACCCATTCTTCTTCTACTGTATTTCTTTCCCCCATTCCTGTCAATTGTTCCCTTATGCTCTCCCTGAAACTCTGTACAACCTCTGGTTCTTTCAGTTTATCCAGGTCCCATCTCCTTAAATTCCCACCTTTTTGCAGTTTCTTCAGTTTTAATCTACAGGTATTAACCAATAGATTGTGGTCAGAGTCCACATCTGCCCCTGGAAATGTCTTACAATTTAAAACCTGGTTCCTAAATCTCTGTCTTACCATTATATAATCTATCTGATACCTTTTAGTATCTCCATGGTTCTTCGATGTATACAACCTTCTTTCATGATTCTTAAACCAAGTGTTAGTTATGATTATGTTGTGCTCTGTGCAAAATTCTACCAGATGAATTCCTCTTTCATTTCTTAGTCCCAATCCATATTCACCTACTATGTTTCCTTCTCTCCCTTTTCCTACACTCGAATTCCAGTCACCCATGACTATTAAATTTTCGTCTCCCTTCACAATCTGAATAATTTCTTTTATTTCATCATACATTTCTTCAATTTTTCGTCATCTGCAGAGCCAGTTGGCATATAAACTTGTACTACTGTAGTAGGAGTGGGCTTCGTATCTATCTTGGCCACAATAATGCGTTCACTATGCTGTTTGTAGTAGCTTACCCGCATTCCTATTTTCCTATTCATTATTAAACCTACTCCTGCATTACCCCTATTTGATTTTGTGTTTATAACCCTGTAGTCACCTGAACAGAAGTCTTGTTCCTCCTGCCATCGAACTTCACTAATTCCCACTATATCTAACTTCAACCTATCCATTTCCCTTTTTAAATTTTCTAACCTACCTGCCCGATTAAGGGATCTGACATTCCACGCTCCGATCCGTAGAACGCCAGTTTCCTTTCTCCTGATAACGACATCCTCTTGAGTAGTCCCCGCCCGGAGATCCGAATGGGGGACTATTTTACCTCCGGAATATTTTACCCAAGAGGACGCCATCATCATGTAATCATACAGTAAAGCTGCATGCCCTCGGGAAAAATTACGGCTGTAGTTTCCCCTTGCTTTCAGCCGTTCGCAGTACCAGCACAGCAAGGCCGTTTTGGTTATTGTTACAAGGCCAGATCAGTCAATCATCCAGACTGTTGCCCTTGCAACTACTGAAAAGGCTGCTGCCCCTCTTCAGGAACCACACGTTTGTCTGGCCTCTCAACAGATACCCCTCCGTTGTGGTTGCACCTACGGTACGGCTTTCTGTATCGCTGAGGCACGCAAGCCTCCCCACCAACGGCAAGGTCCATGGTTCATATAACACTTAATTAGGTCATAAGCAGCGCCTCTAATGCCCATGTTCCATAGCTTGTCTAATAGGATGTCAACATTCACACAATCAAAGGCTTTTTCCAGTTCTAGGTATACATCTGCCAGTAGGTGGCAGCACAATGCAGGTAATATGAAAAACGTATGTTTTTGGGGGTGTCCAGATACTTTTGATCACATAGTATATGCAAGGAATAAGGAAGATGTTCGTATATTTTTTTCGCAATTTCTTACAGTCACTCCAATCTTAATGCTAATGTTTTTTTTTTTTTTTTTTGACACAAAAGTAATTATTGGTTTCTCAGGAGATGATGAAAAAGCTGCGGTATTTTTTAATTTCGGTTGTTGTATACATCGGTTTTTCAAATGTTATTTTCTTTTTTTTCCTTGGTACACATTTTCCTGATGTATGTTTGCACTTTCAGCTGTTTTCAACATTTAGTTAATTGCTGAGAGTCGAAAAGGTGATACGTGTTTTCGAGTGGTCGGCGAATTTTTACTTTCGAAAAAGAAAGACGAAAAAATTGGCATCGAATTTTGCTTGAAAAATGGAGTAAAGCGCAGCAACCCATTCTAAAAGTTGATTGTGGCTTTTGGCGAATCTACTATGAGTAGACAAAAATTTACGACTGTTATGAACGCTTTGAAGAGGATTGAGAAGACGTTGAAAACGACGACCTCTCTGACGCCAATGTGGAAGAAGTAAAGAAAATGGTTCTGGAAAATCTCCATCAGAAAGATTGCCGATGATACCGGCTTGTCCTTTGGCTCATGCCAAGCTATGTTTTCTGATGCTTTGGGAATGAAACGTGTAGCAGCGAAGTTTGAAATTGTTGAATTTCGACCAAAAACGACGTTTCATAAACATCGCTCAGGAATTACTGAATGAAGTCGACAACGATTCAGAACTTCTAAAAAAGGTTTCCGTTGCAACAGTTGACAAAACATGGATATACGGGTATGACGTCGAAACCAAGGCTCAATCGTCCGAATGGACACTGCCTGAAGAGCGAAGACCGAAAGCAAGTCCGATCACATATGAAGGTTCTTCAGACTGTTTTCTTCTATTATAATTGGATAATGCATCATGAATTCCTGTCCGATGGTCGTGTGGTCAATAAGGAATACTACCTGGAAGTTATGCGCCGATTGTGAAGCACTCTGAAGAATACGACCAGAATTGTGCCAAAACCAGTCGTGGCAGTTGCATCACGACAATGCTCCCGCTCACACCTCAATGCTGGATGTCGTTTTGCTGTCATTGTTGAGATAAAACAGAATCGCTGAATGAGCTGAACACCATAATGAAAAGTGAGTTTCAGAAGTGCTTCCAAGATTGGAAAAAGCGCTGACACAATTTTATTATACCTGAGGGTGATTACTTTGAAGGGGACGAAGTTGATGAGTAAATAAATAAAGGTTATTTAAGAAAAACAAACATTCCCTTTACACACCTTGTAATTAGTATTACACTCTCACGAAATAGTGATCACAATAATAACATTTTAAAAATAATTTAGCTTCGTGACCGATACACAATCGAACCCTTTCACCTCTCCGAAATTTCCATTTTACTTCCGATGTGAAGTTACCCGTGGATTGGGAACTACTGGTCTAAAGCTACAGGAATTTTTGTAAAAACACGATTCCATTCAAGCAATCTGCGATATTTGTAATAAAAATGAGTAGTAGCCTTTTTTGACTGAATTGCTGAAGGACCCTACAGACGCACCATTTTATAGGCACGATTCCATTCAAGCAATCTGCCCAGTAACATTAGTGGAAACGATCAGGGTCAGACTAGGAACAAAGAGCCCACGTGACGTACTGATGCACGGAGGCCCGCAAAAGATACGAATCGTGCAATGACGACGGGAATGGCTATTGCTACCCTGTGCAGCCAAAGGTGACATTTTTAAAAAAAATTTGAATACGGTTTTCTTACGTTTTAGCGCATTTTAAAATTCTAATTTTTGATGAAGAGAAAGGTATACAATTAGTGCTTAGGGTAGACACAGCATAGGATATATTCTGATATTCTTACTTTGACACAAGCAATAGCTCAATTAAGATTGTAACGCAAAATTGTAATTTAATAATGCCGGATGTTTTCGCACCTTGTGATTTTTATTGAAACTTGACTAACACTATGCGACTTAACTTCTGAGGTCATCAGTCGTCTAGAACTTAGAACCAATTAAACCTAACTAACCTAAGGACATCACACACATCCATGCCCGAGGCAGGATTCGAACCTGCTACCGTAGCGGTCGCTCGGCTCCAGCCTGTAGCGCCTAGAACCACACGGCCACTCCGGCCGGCCAACCACATCACGCTAATTTTGTGTCTGAGGATTGTTTCACTATTCTTTGTTTTGTGTTGTATGTTTCGGTAACTGCATATTACAGACTTTTTCACTTTTATGAAGACATTTTCACAGAAAAAAGGCTATTGAGGTAGCATACCAGAAGAATCATTATGATGTTTTTGTCAGGGCTCATTTTAAATTAGAGGCGGGAAGACGACAAAGAGTGGTCGCACACATCATGTAATAAATAGAGTAACAGATACATAAGAAATGAAGCATTTAGCAAATATTACAACTGTAAAAAATTGTCCTGTACTTTGCTTTTCACAGCAGAAAGCGCGTCGATCGACTACATTTTTTCAACTCTTCTAACAATGACGGAAGTCTATTTTATAAATAAATTTCCGTCGACTGGCTGTATTTCGATTTGCAAGTTTTATTTCCTATACCCGTCGGAAATGAAATCTAAAATGTAATCTGTCGGTATTTCGGTTTCTTGATTTCATTTCCGATAAATCTAAAATCTAATATGTCTCTATATCGGTTTTTAGATTTCATTCCCGACAAGCATCGGAGATAGAAACCTAAAAATCGAAATGCAGGCAGTAGAGGCACTTTTATGCATAAAATATGTATCTTGTCCTGTCTCAGTACGTCACATGAAAATTTGCTTCTCTATTGCCGTTGCACGACGTGTCCCATGACCAAATGCAGTCTTTGACCGTGTCCAGGATCTCTGTCATCAAAGTTTCGTCCACCTCGCTCATTGTGATAGTAGCCAAGTTTGAACATCGTTTATTCCCTGCACAGTGCCAGCAGATGTACAGGGTGTACATAAAGTCTGTGAACACTTTCAATTACTTATTGCACAAGAACTAAACATAGTACAGATGTCATACATATTGCATTTTGAAGAGAAACTCTGAAAGTTTTTTTTTAACAAACATTCGATATGCCAACCACGAGTGACCTGGCAGACGTCAATACGGTAATCGAATTCTTGCCATATCCGCCCCAGCATGGCATCGTCACTGTGGCAGTTGCTTCCCATATTCTCTCCCGGAGCTCTGCTACATCACGTAGTAGAGGCGGTACACCACCAGATCTTTAATGTGTCCCCCCCCCAAAAAAAGTCACACAGAGTGAGATCCGGTGATCGGAGAGGCCATTTCATGAAACAGCTGTCCCCTTCTGCAGCAAGACCGATCCAACGATGTGGCAGCTCCGTGTGGCCACGAACTTCACGATGAAAATGGGATGGAGCCCCATCCTGCTAAAAGATGAACAGAGAATCCGAGTGGATTTGAGGCATCAGCCATTGATGCAACATGTCCAAGTAGGAATATCCGGTGATAGTGCTCTCGGCGAAGAAGAATGGCCCATACAGTTTTCGACACGACAAGGCAAAAAAAAAAAAAAACGCATTTACCTTTGGGGAATCACGCTCAAATTAAATGCATTCGTGTGGATGCTTTGTACCCCACATACGACAATTATGCCAGTTCACTTTGCCATTAGTGTGAAAAGTGGCTTCGTCGCTAAAAATTAAGCGATCAACAATACCATCCCCATCCTCATTCAATTGGTGCAACTGCGAACAAAACTCAAAACGATTGTCTTTGTCGTCGTCATTGAGCTTCTGCACTAGCTCCAATTTGAATGGTTTCACAGACAGCTTCTGTCGCAGGACTTTCCACGCTGTCAATGGAGCCATTTCGAGTTCACGGGATGCACGACGCACTGATTTCCTTGGACTCCTTATGAATGTCTCTCGTATGTGCTCCACATTCACTTCACACACACTGGGACATTCTGTTCTCTTTGCCAGACACAATCAACCCGTCATAACAAATTTGTTGTGTCAGTGGTAAATGGCCTTCCCTGTTGGTGGTTTCTTACTGTACTTGATTCTAAACATCCGTTGAACAGCTGAAGCACACTTGTTTTTGTCGAATTCCAACACACAGAAAGCTCACTCTGCATCTTAACTCGCCATGTTTGCGACTAGCGCCGTCTATTGGCAAATTACCGAACTACGCTGTGGCGTTATACATGAAAAAAAAAAAAGCTTCAGGGTTTCTCTTCAAAATGACATATGTATGATATCCGTACAATGTTTGGTTCTTGTGCAACAAATAATTAGTATTCCCAGACTTTATGTACACCCTGTAGTTTTCTCGGGCCGTTGGCAAGACAGCACTATGCACTTTTTTGAGTGAAATACAGCGAGGGGGAGGGGGTTCCTGTCAAGTGGCAACACCCTGTCGACAGCCCCACCCCACAAGGAAAATCGGTCGGTCGGCCAGCCAATAAGGCTTCACATGTACAATCTGTCGGTCGGCCTACCGATGAAATTGTGCATGTGTAGCGTCCTTAAGAACCAATTTACAGAGACAAATTTTGTTTAGTCTGCAGGTCTGTTATGTTCTACATTCTAATGTAAATACGAACCTTTAAGAAAGTTCATCAAAATTTAAAAAAAAATGAACAAACATGGAAAACGTCTCGATGACCGATACTAAAATCTGACGAAGTAGAAGTATTCGCTTACCTAAGATGTCTGATGAAGGAACGGTCACAGATCTTCGGTTGCTGATTAACAAAATAAGTATGAAAGTACATAGTAAGAAAGTTCGCAAGCAAAATTTTAGTTTTTCCTTCGGTCTTCTGCTTACCATCTTTCGTTTCGGTGCTGGTAGGTTCAACGTCAATTCGTTGATTATTCTTATTCCTTACTTTAAAACGTCACAAATGCCTGGTGCACCGTTGAGACTCACGAGAAGAAGTGTGGTGCATGTGTGAGGTTGAGACTCACGAGAAGAAGTGTGGTGTATGTGTGAGGCGTCTTAACAAAATACAAGGGTCGGAAAGATGTTTCCGATTCTGTCTTAGAGATTTCGACGTCAGCGCTACGCTGTAAGGCCCTCGTTCTGTCTCTAGTGATTGGTATGTTGTCTACGACTGGGTGGTAACGCATACGGTGAGATATTGCAACCACAAGAAGGTACAGAACAACACTTCCACTGCCGCATGGCAAGGCGCCCTAGACTGCAAGGCTACCCCGAGCGGCGACTTGAATAACGGCTAATTCGTCTGCGACGATAGAACGGGAGACTACGAACACAATGACCCATTTGTGAAACGGCTGCTTTCCGCAGAAGCACAATGGATAGTTTAGAATAACTGCTGAGTAAAGGCAAGACGAGCAGAGGGAAGCGACAGTGAATCGGGATTGCTTTCGGCACGGTTTATAAAATGGTTCAAATGGCTCTGAGCACTATAGGACTCAACTGCTGAGGTCATTAGTCCCCTAGAACTTAGAACTAGTTAAACCTAACTAACCTAAGGACATCACAAACATCCAAGCCCGAGGCAGGATTCGAACCTGCGACCGTAGCGGTCTTGCGGTTCCAGACTGCAACGCCTTTAACCGCAGGGCCACTTCTGCCGGCAGCACGGTTTATATTCCCCGTTTGCCCTGACTAATCATTACAGTGTGTCGCCGTCAAGCAGGACAATGCAAACGTACGCAGTCTATGGTATGCCTTTCGATTGAAGGAAAATGGCTCACTTGTGAAGAATGTTTTAAAAACCTCCCGGAGTGATTTCCTATACTGTACTGCACAGAAAATGACAACGATCAATTTATATGATAATTTATGATTTTTTGTGGTTGAAGACGTTATACGCCGTGTTGCCGGAGGAATCGTTAAATACTCTCATGTTCAGAAAAAAAACAGAAAACCTTGAACGGCTAGTAACAGAAATTTCATATTCACAGGACATGTACATTAGTATGTTATGCAGAAATGATTAACATTTCAGCCACCTCGATTCAGTATGTGTCCTGTTGCTCAGATGGCACTGCGTCCGCCATGGACCCTGATAACTCGTTCCATGCATGATGGCATCAACGCGTATAATGCGGGAATGGTGCCCTGTGGTACAGCCATCCACGCTGCATTGGTTGGCATTGGGTCACAGCGGTGCACCCGTTTTACACCATATGCCACACATTTTCGATTGGCGACAAGTCTGGTATTCTGCCGGGCCAAGGAAAAAGCCTGACATCCTGTAACGCCAAGAAGGCTCGTGTACGTGCAGCAACATGAGATGGTGCATTGTCTTGCCGAAAAATTGCGTGTGGGGTGTTTTGTAGAAAGAGTATGGCTACAGATCGAGGATGTCATTCACGTAGCTCACACTGTTCACAGTGCCCTGGACAGGCACCAACTGTGGTTTGTGGCTGTATCCAATAGCACCCAACACCGTAAGGCCTCGAGTTGGCGCTGTGTGCCTTGTGCGAATGCTGGCACTATGATGCAGCTCCCCCTGTCTATGGCGAACCAAATTTCGGACGTTATTTTCAAACATATAGAATCTGGATTCGCCTGTTAACACTAGCTGATACCATTCCTGTCCTCAGTGACGTCGTTCCTTTATTACCAATTCTATGTCATTGACCAGCCACAGCTGGACGGACAGCGTTAAGATACAACATTATTAAAATACGTGAATATAACTGTACTATGATATTAATTTAATACCGCAAGACATATTTAAGTCATAAATTAGATTACAATAATATCATAACAATAAAATAGATACAAGTATATAATGAAATTAAATGTAACGGTTGCTGTTGGAGTCATGGAACTGAGCTGCAGTTAAGGTAAACGCTATGCTATTACTAGAGAAGAATTCTTCAATATTGTAAAAGAGTAGCTCTTTCAGTTTGCACAAAATAGTAGTTTTAAACTGCTCCCGTGGTAAAGACTGAATGTCATAAGGCAGAGCATTAAACAATTTTAGGGCCACCATTGATAAACTGTTTTGTGTCTTTGCTAATCGACACCTTGGCATGTCGATACTGTCTTTGTTGTGAGTGCTGTATTTGTGAACTTCATTTCTCTTTCTGTAGATATCATAGTTTCTCTTTATGTGGAAGAGGCAGTTCAATATACAGGGTGATTCAAAAAGAATACCACAACTTTAAAAATGTGTATTTAATGAAAGAAACATAATATAACCTTCTGTTATACATCATTACAAAGAGTATTTAAAAAGGTTTTTTTTCACTCAAAAACAAGTTCAGAGATGTTCAATATGGCCCCCTCCAGACACTCGAGCCATATCAACCCGATACTCCAACTTGTTCCATACTCTCTGTAGCATATCAGGCGTAACAGTCTGGATAGCTGCTGTTATTTCTCGTTTCAAATCATCAATGGTGGCTGGGAGAGGTGGCCGAAACACCATATCCTTAACATACCCCCATAAGAAAAAATCGCAGGGGGTAAGATCAGGGCTTCTTGGAGGCCAGTGATGAAGTGCTCTGTCACGGGCTGCCTGGCGGCCGATCCATCGCCTCGGGTAGTTGACGTTCAGGTTTCATAACTAACCTTTTTCGTAGGACTCTCCATACAGTTGATTGTGGAATTTGCAGCTCTCTGCTAGCTCTGCGAGTCGATTTTCCTGGGCTGCGAACAAATGCTTGCTGGATGCGTGCTACATTTTCATCACTCGTTCTCGGCCGTCCAGAACTTTTCCCTTTGCACAAACACCCAGTCTCTGTAAACTGTTTATACCAACGTTTAATACACCACCTATCAGGAGGTTTAACACCATACTTCGTTCGAAATGCACGCTGAACAACTGTCGTCGATTCACTTCTGCCGTACTCAATAACACAAAAAGCTTTCTGTTGAGCGGTCGCCATCTTAGCATCAACTGACGCTGACGCCTAGTCAACAGCGCCTCAAGCGAACAAATGTACAACTAAATGAAACTTTGTAGCTCCCTTAATTCGCCGACAGATAGTGCTTAGCTCTGCCTTTTGTCGTTGCAGAGTTTTAAATTCCTAAAGTTGTGGTATTCTTTTTGAATCACCCTGTATACTGGCTGTAAACTGTCAGAATTCCTAACCTGGTGAAAATTGCTTTACAGTGGTCTGTTTTTTGCTTCAAGTAATGATCCTCATTCCTTTCTTTTGCAGTAAAAGCACATTATTGCAGCCTGCAGAATGGCCCCAAAACAACAGCCCATAACTGGAGTGGCTGTGGAACATTACATAGTACACAGTTAGTAGGTACTGTTCTGGTACTATACTTTTCAGTTTCCTCAAGAGGTAAAGGACCCGTGAAAGTTTGGAACATACATGTTTGGTGTGCTGTTGCCAGGTTAATTTGGTATTAATGAGAAAGCCCAGAAGTTTAGCATTTGCTGCGTTACCCAGTGCTCCAGTATTGCTGAGGCTGCTTATCATCCTCAGAGTTTTTTCTTCATTTATTTTCATTTTGTTCATGATAAACCAGGCCTTAGCTTCATTGAACAAGACTTATGCTTGTTGGACTGCCTGTACAACCTTCTCTCCTTTTGAGAACAAGGTTGTGTCATCCGAAAACTGTAAGGTGTGCCCATTGGAGCCTTTGTCATTTACGAAGATAAGGAACAGCAGGAGTCCTATTACCGATACCTGTGGCACACCATGCTGTAGCTTCTTCTCACCTGAATCAGCTCCTTGCACGGATACAATCTGTCATCTGTTTCTCAGGTAGGATTAAAGAGTTTTCAGGACAGATCCCCTATACCATATGTTTTTAGCTTTCTGAGCAGGGCCTTATGTGGGATGCAGTCAAATGCCTTACTAAGGTCACAGAGTTCCAGTGCTATAGACTCTTTGTCTTCAAAAGCCTGACTTGTGTTTGTAACTAAGTCAAGTACAGCTGTTGTTGTTGACCTGCCCTACCGAAAGCCATGTTGTGCATTACAAAAGAGACTATTTCCTTCAAAGTAACTTAATAGTTGTTCTTCCATACACCATTGAAGGATAACACGTTTCTGTGCATTCGCTAAAGGTAGGCCGACAAGTGGACGATACGCATGTAATCCATGCCGCAACAAACGGTCACGGACTGTCACTCCTGACAATGTACGATGTGTTCCACTCTTTCACTGTTGTGCCAGACCCGAGGAGGACGCAGATCTGTCCAGCAACGCCATTCGCATGAGGTTTCGATCTTCTTGAGGGATAGTCTTGATGGTGCAACCTGACCCATCTCAACGTGTTCTACGGCATTCCGTGAACCACTCCGCAAACACCCGTTGCACTGCCGAAACACTTCGTCCCACACAACCAGCAATTTCCTGAATGGTTGCATCACATTCTCTCATACCAATAATACGCCCGCTTTCACACTCACTGACTTGACGGTACGGTTCGCGCATTCGTGTGCGAGGCATCCAGCACATCTGCTCAAGTCACTCTAATCCAGGGGCTGGCAAACGCTGCACGCGGCTCATGAGCACACAGCGCTGCACGTGTGCTGCTCGCGTGCAATCGTCGAACGGGACAGTGCCGACAGCCTGCAGGTTGCGGCAGTGTAGTACCAGGCTAAGCTGCGGACGTTGAAGCGAAGCGACCACTACGTAGTGATCGTTGTATTTCAATAACCGGAAAATGCAGAGTGAATCAAGGAAACGGAGAATTGGAGATTTGCTATCTTTTAAAAAGGAATGGGAGAATCATTTGTTCTCTGTGGAAAAACGTGAAAATTGGAAACGTATAATATGTGGCAGTATTGTCGCTGTTGACCGGAAGTTTAATATTGAACGCCATTATAATAAATTTCAGTATGTTGCCGTTCTTAGTGCAATAAAAGAGGAATTTCTCAAGCGATTTGCGGATATATCTTACTTATCCCAAAGTTTTGAATAGTTCTCGAGAGAATCTGGTTTCTGTAGATGATATTCATCTCAGTTTGCAAATGGAATTAATAGATCTACAGTGTAATTCTCGTCTGAGAGACAAGTTCCTTTTGGCAAGACGTGTAATAGATTTTTATCACGACTTTCCACAGCAAGAGTTTCCTCGTCTCCATCGTGAAGCCATGAAGATAGTCAATGTTGGGCTTGACATACTTTTGTGAGAGATTTTTTTCTGTTATGAAAATTAATAAGTCTCGGTTAAGAGCAAACATCAGTAATGAAAATTTACGTAACTGTTTGCGTTTGTCTGTATGTAGAAATTTTGTTCCAGACATTAAACGTATTGTAAATTCCACCTGTGATAATTAAATAAAACGTATCGTAGGTAATAGGTACTTTTTCAAACCATGATTTCTGTCAAGCTCTCCTACTAACCTTATTCCTTCATTTAATAAAGCAGGCCAGGAAACAAAACGCATTACAGAGGAAGAAGCGGAGAGACGGTATGGTGGGGAGGGGTGAGAAGCGGGTGGCCAGCTTGCCCCTGTGTGCGCGCAGAACACCTGTTAACTGCACTCGTGCATGTGCACCGCACACGTGCAGAATTCCTGCCCGCCCCTGCTCTAATCCATTACCTTCGGTTTGTAGCGACAACGAGAGCGGCAGGCACATTTTACGGGTAGGTGGTGTTGCGCCGCAGTATGGATGTTGACCTTGAACCCACGGGCCGACATGATTCATTGCTAATCATTTCTACAGGACATACATGTCCTGTGAATACGAATGTCCTATCTCTAGGCGTTCAAGGTGATCTGTTTCTTCTCAACATGAGTGTACTGTATATCTGGAGGCGTTTCCATGCCTAAGTTACAGTTACCAAGATCATCGTATTATGTGTACAAAAGCACTGCGCTAAGCTGAAGTGCGCAGTTGTGACATATGCAATGGAAAGTCTCTAGATGCATGTGAATGCTATCGCACAAGGGCGTACCCAGGATCTGAACTAGGGAGGGGGGGGGGGGCAGGACATACTAGCCTCAGGAAACAAGGACTCGAGACAACATACAGCACTTCTTATTAAATAAAACAGTAAACCAGTGAAAAACTACTTTTAATAAACATTTTAAATACAAAAATGCACTTGTACAATCCGAGAAAACATGCAGAATTTCTTATTAAATAAAACAGTAAACTAATGAAAAACTGCTTTCAATAAACATTTTAAATATAAGAACAGTAGCATAGCGAGGTGCCCGTTTTGACTGCGGGCTGATCAGAGCGATGCAGAACAGTGCTGCACGGTAGCTCCGAGTTTTGTTTCGTGCGATCGTTGGATGCGATTTCTTGCATATAGTCCCATATGTACGTCAACATCCCGTGTTGTGGGATCAGAAAAACAAACACTGCCACGACAGAGGTCTGGTATGCCAAGCTTGGAATGAACTGTATAAGTACAAAAAATTAAAATAAATAACTACCAAAAATACTACATCCAAGAAACGCATAAACTTTGGTATATTATCATATTTGAGTTACGTACAAATTTTATCATTTTTATAAAGAAATAATAGCCCCAGTAGTTACAGTATTCAATAAACGATTCATGAGGTAAATTTGCAATAATGTCAGTTGACAGGTTTTGAACACCTCTCCTCCGCTCCTCATCCTTCTTGAAACTCCACTGTTTGCTTCTGAAAGCATGCTTCAAAGCGCTGTTTTCGATTATGTCCTGGTAAAAACTTAACTGAAGGGAGATTTTGGGTCTACCTTTATCGATTAATATGTTGTGAAAGAAGGAGATGCACTGAATAACAATGTCTTCGTGTTCTAAAGGAGTTTTTTTTTTCTTTGGGAGAATATGCAGCTTGCTCGTCAAAAATCCGAACGTGCGTTCCACTAGCACTCTAGCCGTCGATAATTGCTTGGTAAATAGTCTTTCTTCGTCACTTAGTAACAATCCAGAAAATGGACTCATTAAATTATGCAAGTAAGCAAGGGTTTCAGGCAGCCCTAATGGGGCTTTTACTGAAGTGCCCGATAGTTTTTTCGGTGATGGCCAGTTTTGTGGAACGTTCTAAAAATTATTTTATAAATCACTTGCACTAAATGTCTCGCCATCTACTGCTTGTCATAACCTGCACGTCAACTGCTATTAATCTACAGTTAGCGACAGCTGTAACTAAAAAATTAATAGTTTAGGAGCAGGAAAATATTTTACATTTAAATATGGTAGGCGAAACGATGTTGTTCGTTAGAAACTTCACATAGTCATGATCCCTTACTGCCTACAAGTGAATACGCTGTTCCTTGGCGACGTAACATGCCTGCGAATAGCAGAGCGGATTGCTTATCGCTAAATTTATTATTTCCATAAACTTCCCTGCCGACAGTAACGTGTCGAAGACGAAAAAATTACTCCCGGATCTGCGCGAGCGAGTTCGAATATCTTCTAGGGAGGGGGTGGGACAGCTGCCCCCCCCCCCCCCCCCCCCCCCTGCCCATCGCTGGGTACGCCCATGCTACCGTAGATGATTTCATAATTGCTGAATACCAGGTTCGATAGCGCTATGTATATTCATGTTTTTAAAAATCTTCGTGTTATTGGAACTCAATGTAGATTAAGAATTTTGAGATGCAACAAGCATCTGAACAAGCTGAATCGGTTTTAGGTACGGAGCGGTTTCTCAGAGGGGGAGCTTCCGCACTCTTTCATCGGTAGCTATCTCATTTCCAACGGCAGCCATCTGTCAAGACGCACTACGACCATAATGACATCTAAACGGAGTATGACAGAGAGAACGTCAAAATACTTGACGTCTTGTTGTAAAACTCTTTCACGTAGTGCAGTACCGCCTTTAAATTGTCACAAAAACGTCGAAATTACATATACAGTATCGAAATAAGTGACAGGATAGAAAATCAACTGAAATCGCTCAACAGTGGACCTAACAGGATACCAGTGAGATTCTATACACAGTGTCCGAAAGAACTAACTCCTTTTCTTTCAGCAATGTACCGTAGGTCTCTGGAGGAGGGAAGTGCTCGTAGTGACTGGGAAAAACGCAGGTCAGCCCTGTTTTCAAGAACGGCGTCGAATAGAAGCACAAAACAGAAGGCCTCTGCCACTGACGTCTGTCTGTTGTAGAATTCTGTAACATGTTTAATGCTCGTGTATTGTAACATTTCTAAAGAGCGAAAATCTTCTTAGTCGGAATCAGTATCGGATCCAAAAACAACGATCGTGTCAAACCCAGATCGTTTTCTTCGCCCACAGAATCCATACAGTGGTGGATAGCGGCATCCAGGCTGAGTCTTCTGGAACGCGTTCAGTACAGTCACGTATAGCCGCTTAATGATGAAAATACGAGTGTGCCGAATATTAGACCTACTGTGTGACTGGACTAAAGTGTTTCTAGCAAACATAACACGTCATTCTCTACGGAGAGAAGTCGTCAGGTGTAAAAGTGACTTCGGGATACAAGCCAAGGGGGTGTTACGGGCATGGGAGTCTGCAAAAATATTTTCATGGTGGATAAGAATCTACGAGGGTCGTCCACAAAGTAAGTTCCGTTTCTATGTCTATCCGCCGCAGCGCTACGATCGCAGTTCCGAGCATGCGCGGCAGTTACTCTGACTCAAGGAGCAGACATGTACGCCATTTTCAGATCGCTGTTGCCGACGTGTGCTTTGCAGTGCTTCTTTATAATGTCAGCCGTTATTGATAATGCCGCCGCTTGTGAAATCAGATCTGTGATTAATTTGTAAATGCAAAGAAAGTTAAACCAAATGAAATTCATTGGCAAATCTGCGAGGCTTATGGACAAAATGCTATGAGTGATTCAATGGTTAGAAGATGGGTCAGACTGTTCAATGAAGGACGTGATCAAGTGCACGATGGAGAACGAAGTGGACGCTCGTCTCTGGTTACTGATGAACTGGTTCACACAGTTGAAGAGAAGATTAAGCACAACCGTAAGTTTACACTTAGTGCCCTTGCTATAGCAGTTCCGCATATCTCACAATCACTAATTCATGAAATTGTTACTGGAAAACTGAAATTTCGAAAACTGCGCTCATGTTGGGTACAGAAAATTCTTACTGAACTACACAAAATACAACAGATGGGCAGTGCACGTGAGTCTTTGACATGCTACAATGAAGAAGGCGATGGTTTTCTTTCTCGGGTAGTCAAGGGAGATGAAACTTGGTTATTGTATGACAACCCTGAAACAAAACGGCAATCAATGGAATGGAGGCACACTTCGTCCCCAACGAAGGTTAAGCCTGAGCAAATTTTGACACCTCGAAAAGTCATGTGCACAGTTTCTTGGGACAGAAAAGGCACTTTGCTGATTGACTTCTTACCACAAGGCCAAACAATCAATGCACATGGTTACTGCGAGACCATTAAGAAATTGCACCGCGCAATACAGATCAAGCGCCGAGGATTACTGTCAAAAGGTGTTGTTTTTTTCCACGATAATGCCCGACCTCACTCGGCGAATGTGACCAAACAACTCATACGGGAATTTCACTGGGGCGCATTTGATCATCCTCCATACAGCCCGGACCTCGCTCCTAGCGACTTTCATCTCTTCTTGCACCTAAAATCTGTCCTTGGTGGTCAACACTTCAACGATGATAACGAGCTGAAAGAACATGTTACCACATGGTCGAATACACAGGCGGCAACCTTCTATGAAGGAGGCATACAAAAACTTGTGCCACTCTATGACAAGAGCCTACAATATTTCAGAAGCTATGTAGAAAAGTAGTTTAACAGTTGTAGATTTTTGTGCAATAAATATTTTTTCTGTATCTGTGCACGTTTGTTTTACATAACCAGACGGAACTTATTTTGTGGACATATCTCGTAAAATTGTTATTTTTTTTAATATAAATGAGTTGATAAGTTTCGAGACATGTCGTGCCACAAGAACTAACTTTTATAGGTGACTCAAAAAACTTATTATAATATATCCTAAGGAACTGGTGGTTATTCATTCAGTATATGAATGAAATCTCTGTACTCCAAATTTCAGATGGCGGGCGTGGGAGAGGGGCAGATGCCTCCTCTTGCCACCCGTTTGCGGACCCTATGTTTATAGGGTTTTGTTTTCCCAATAAATATAAATAACCTAATGGATAATGCTAGAAATACCATGAACCTTTTCGCAGATGAAGCTGCCGTATACAGAGAAATTGCAATGATAAAATATTGCAGCGAATGCAGAAAGACCTGCAGAGGATCAACGCTTGGTGCACAGATCGGTTGTTGGCCCTCGACATAAAGAAATATAACTAACTGCACATAAACAGACAGAAAGACCTGTAATTGTGTGATTACACGACCGCGAATTAATCACTGGAAGCAGTCACACCCATAAAATATCTAGGAGTAGGCGTACGGAACAATTTAAAGTGGAATGATCACACGAAACTATCTGAAGGTAGGGTTCAAAATAGTTGGTTCAAATGGGTCTGAGCACTATGGGACTTGATATCTGAGGTCATCAGTCCCCTAGAACTTAGAACTACTTAAACCTAACCTAACCTAAGGACATCACACACATCCATGCCCGAGGCAGGATTCGAACCTGCGACAGTATGTAGACTGAAGCGCCTAGAACCGCACGGCCACACCGGCCTGCCGAAGATAGGGCAGATACCAGACTGAGATACAGTGGGTGAATCGTCAGGAAGCACAGTCCACCCTCAAGAGAGGCAACTCACAAAAGCCTCATTCGATCGATACTTGAATATTGTTCTTCAGTCTGGGATCTGTACCAGATATAATAGATAGAGGATTTTGCGAAGTTCCATAGAAGAGAAGCGTGTTTCGTTACAGGTTCGTTAGTAAGCGTGAAAGTGTCTCTAAGATACTCAGCCAACTGCAATGACTGGCGCTGTAAGAGAGGCACTCTGCATCCTGGTGTCCTTTACTGTTAAAAGTCCCGAGAGCGTACGTTTCTACAACAGCCATCCAATATATTGCTTCCTCCTACACATACCCCGAGCACAGACCATGAACGTAAAACTGGAAGGATTCGAGCTCATACTGAAGCTTACCAACAATCGCTCTTCCCTCAAATCTTTCATGGCTGGGAGAGGAAAAGGGGAGAAGCGACAGTGGTACACAGTGCCACTCACCATAAGGTGGCTTGCCGGGTATAGATGTAGATGTAGATGGGGCCACAGAGTTGCTTTGGTTGAGTGTGTGCACTTCTGTGAGAATTTAAAGCAACGTACCTCGGTAGTCTCAAGGTATCGTTGCTTGCTCCATCCTGTTTATAGGTTTGTGAGCGCCTCCTTCTGTCAATCTCCGCCCGAGGTTAATTAATTGCTCGTGGTGTGGTGGTGGTTAGTGTTTAACGTCCCGTCGACAACGAGGTCATTAGAGACGGAGTGCAAGCTCGGGTTAGGGAAGGATTGGGAAGGAAATCAGCCGTGCCCTTTCAAAGGAACCATCCTGGCATTTGCCTGAAACGATTTAGGGAAATCACGGAAAACCTAAATCAGGATGGCCGGAGACAGGATTGAACCATTGTCCTCCCGAATGCGAGTCCAGTGTGCTAACCACGGCGCCACCTCGCTCGGTAATTGCTCGTGGTACACTGATTACTTAGACCCACTGTGTCTGTACAGCTAGCTGAAGTACGAGGGTCACTCCAAAAGAAATGCACACTATTTTTGTAAAAATACAGTTTTCATTATGCATGTGTGAAAGTTTTACAGTGCGTAGATACATCCTTCCCGCTTATTTTCAAACTTACTTCAACCTGTTCCCGTGAGTGGTGCCGTCACAGCATGTCTTCAAGATAGCTGCTACACTTGATGTTCGACAGAAGCAACTTGCTGTCATAGAATTCCTGTTCTGTGGAAATGAGACAGTGGGAAACATCCACAAGAGGTTGAAAAAGGTGTATGGATATGCTGCTGTCGATCGCAGTACAGTTAGTCGATGGGCAAGCAGGTTACGTGATGAAAGCCGGCATGGCAATATTGAGGATTTTCCTCGCAACGGCAGGCCTCGTGTTGCACACACTCCAGACAATGTGCAGAGAGTTAACGAATTGGTGACTGCTGACAGACGCATCACAGTGAACGAATTGTCACACTACGTTGGGATAGGGGAAGGAAGTGTTTGCAGAACACTGAAAGTGTTGGCGTTAAAAAAGGTTTTTGCCAGGTGGGTTTCCAGGATGTTGACAGTGGCTCACAAGGAAACAAGAAACACGGTATGAAGCGAACTGACCTGGCTCCATGTGACTATCATCTCTTTGGGAAACTCAGAGACTCTCTTCGTGGAACAAAGTTTGAAGATGATGACTCCCTTGTGTGCGCTGCCAAACAGTGGCTCCAACAGGTTGGTTCAAATGGCTCTGAGCACTATGGGACTTCACTGCTGAGATCATCAGTCCCCTAGAACTTAGAACTACTTAAACCTAACTAACCTAAGGACATCACACACATCCATGTCCGAGGCACGATTCGAACCTGCGACCGTGGCGGTCGCGAGGTTCCAGACTGTAGCGCCTAGAACCGCTCGGCCACCGGGGCCGGCCCAACAGGTTGGTCCAGAATTTTACCATACGGGTATACAGGCGCTGGTTCCAAGATGCTGTAAGGCAGTTGAGAGCGATGGAAATTATGTGAAGAAATGAAAATATTGTTCGTAAAGGATGTATCTACACACTGAAAATTTTCAAACATGTAGAATAAAAGATGGATTAAAAAAATAGTGTGCATTTCTTTTGAAGTGACTCGTACTTGACTGAAACATGAGAGGCGTTCAATAAGTACTGCAACACTTTTTTTTTTTTTTTTTTTTTTTGACGCATGTGCGTTTTATTCAGGATTCCAGTAAACCACATTATTCCTCATTCTTTTGGCTACGAAACCCTATTTTTCAAGGTTATCTCCGATCAATGCGACGGACTTACGCCACATTACCAAGTGGGCCCGTATGCCCGCACGGTACCACTTTACTGGTCGACGTCAGAGCCAACGTCTTACTGCATCATCCACGTAAGGCTTCCTGCGGAGCGCAACCTTCATTGGGCCAAACAGATGGAAGTCGGAAAGTGCGAGATCCGAACTGTAAGGTGGATGAAGAAAGACGGTCCAATGAAGTTTTGTGAGCTCCTTTCGAGTGCGCAGACTTCTGTGAGGCCTTGCATTGTTATGGAGAAGAAGTTCGTTTGCGTTTTTGTGGCGACGAGCACGCTACAGTTGTTTCTTTAATTTCCTGATGGTAGTACAATACACTTTAGAGTTGATCGTTGCACCTTGCTGGAGGACACCAAACAGAACAACCCCTTAAGAGTCCGAGAACACCGTCGCCATGTCGTTAACGGCTGAGGGTGCGGCTTTGAACTTTTTCCTCAGAGAAAAGATGGTGTGGGGCCACTCGATGGATTGCCGTTTTGTTTCCGTTTCCAAGTGATGAGCCTATGAATCATCGCATGTGACGATGTTCGACAAAAAATTGTCATGACTGGCATCGTAACGCGCATGTAACTCCGCACAGATGGTCCTTCGTTGCTTTTTATGGCCTTCTGTTAGGTAGAGACTCACCGGGTGCGCAACTTTGAGTACCCCAACTGGTGGACAAGTGTGTCAGAACCACTAACAGAGAAGTTCAGATGAGCAGCGAGTGTTTCCTTGTGATCCATTGACCACCTTGAAGTCCGCCCCTGATAGCTGAGTGGTCAGCGCGACGGAATCTCATACCTAACGGTCCGGGTTCGATTCCCGGCTGTGTCGGAAATTTTCTGCGCTCAGGGAGTGCGTGTTGTGTTGGCCTTATCATCATAATTTCAGCTCCATCAACACACAAGTCACCGAAGTGGCGTCAGCTCGAAAGACTTGCACCAGGCGAACGGTCTACCCGACGGGAGGCCCTAGCCGCACGGCATTTCCATTTTCCATCATATTGAATAAGAGTGTCTGCACGTTCCAACATTGCTTGGGTGTAGCTTTGTACGGCCGTCCGGCACGGGGGAGATAAGACAGGTCTCCATAACCTTGTTGCGGTGATGACGGACGCCACGCCCAACGACTCAATTGTTCGCTTCCAGACAGTGGGCTCTTTGTGCATAACTGTTTTCAAGTTTGTGTATGTGGCTCACTGAATTCCTCCACACACTTTGGGGAACACTTTCCAGAGAGGAGCGATACAACTGTAACGTATCATTTATTTTAAAATTCTTGTTCTCCTTTGCTACCTAGTTCTTGACAAATTCCCAAATAAGTTCAGTGGCCTTCAGTTCGCAGTGTGTTGCAGGCAACCGCAGAAGTTTGATTTCCTTGTCGACTGATTGCAATATACTTTCCTACTTTCCAAATGGTATTCCTGTGCTCAGAAGTGCGGCTGCGCTTGTTCCAGTGGGCTAGCTTTAGTAAATTCCTCATATGACGTGGCATTAGATGGCAGCTCTGCACTATTTCTTTCCATCCATTCAGTAATACAGTGTGTCCAGAATAGGTCTCCCCGATTTCAAAATTAAATATCTCGAAAACAAAGATCGATAGAGGAATGCAGTAAACGGTATGTTTATTGTGAAAGCTGTAAGAAGTTTATACAGCAGTTTGAAATAATAATTACAAAAGCTGCTAACAGATGGCGCTGTAATCGCCATACGTATGCTTAGTATAAATAGTGATCCGAAGCCCAGAGCGATCAGTTCCACAATTGAAACGTGAAAGGAGGTTAGCGTACCGAAGGAAGAGATTAAAACCATGTACTCCATTGAACAACGCGTTTTTCTGGTGCTAGAGTACCACAGGTTAGAAGAGAGTCCTACGGCAACAAGGCGAAGTTTTCAAGCACGATTTAATGTTCCAAAAGGACCGGATGCGAAAACCATTCGTACGCTCTTCGCAAAATTTCAACGAACAGGCAGCGTAACTGATGATCTAGTGGGGCATGTTGGCCGCAAGCAAACCGCAGTTACGCCTGAAAATATCGTCACAGTTTCTGGAATTATTCAGCGAAATCCAATGTCATCTGTCCGTAGAATTACATCTGAGACTGGTTTGAAGCGTTCCAGCACGCAGAAAATACTGAGAAAGAGCGTACACATGTTTCCATTCAAAATTCAAACGCACCAGGCCATACCCGTACGAGCTGTGCAACAAAGGGTTGCCTTTGCTAATCAGATGCTCACAATGATTGATAGTGAAGGATTTGGTGTTGGCTGCATCTGGTTTTCAGATGAAGCACACTTCCACCTGAATGGATACGTGAATAAGCAGAACTGGCGATTTTGGGGTTCCGAAAGTCATTTTGGTGTGAAGCGAAACCCCTGTATTCTCCTAAAATTACTGTGTGGGCTGCAGTATGCAGCAGAAGCATTAGTGGCCCTTTTTTCATTCGAGAAACGGTCACTGGTGCACGTTACGTTGCAATTTTGGAACAATTTGTCGCCACACAGCAAGCGTTAGAGGATCGACCAGGTACTGAATGGTTTATGCAAGATGGAGCCCGACCACATCGGACCGAACAAGTGTTTCGCTTTCTTGAGGAATACTTCGGGAATCGAGTCATTGCTTTGGAATATCCCAAATTTACTGGTGCAGGCATGGATTGGCATCCATATTCGCCGGATTTGACTCCCTGTGACTTCTTTTTGTGGGGCACAGTGAAAGACATGGTCTACCCGAAGCATTCCGCCACGCTGGACGAGCTTGAATCGGCGATCTCTGTGGCATGTGAATCCATTTCGATTGAGACACTACGAAATGTGATGGCGAATTTCATTCTTCGTTTGCGCCACCTCTGTAGTGCCAATGGTGAACATTTTGAAAACTTTGTGATGTGATTGTTTGCGAAGATTGTTTTCATACGATTATTTCACCTATGTATGCTGATATGAGCTGCACAGCGTACAGCGCCATCTGTTAGCAGCTTTTGAAACTATTATTTCAAACTGCTGTATAAACTTCTTACAGCTTTCACAATAAACATACCGTTTACTGCATTCCTCTATCGATCTTTGCTTTCGAGATATTTAATTTTGAAAGCAGGGAGCTCTTTTCTGGACACCCTGTAGAATTCATTCTCCATTTCATAGATGGATTTCGTGATACTGGATTTATCATTGTGTAGTATGGAGCCTGATCTAAAACAATCGCAGATCTGTTTGGTACTTTTTCGAGAACGATCCTAAACCACTCTTTGTAGTGTCTAGCATTCATTTCAGAATCTACATCAACATGGATACTCTGCAAATCACATTTAAGTGCGTGGCAGATGGTTCATCGAACCACCTTCATAATTCTCTATTATTCCAATCTCGTATAGCGCGAGGAAAGAACGAACACCTTTATCTTTCCGTACGAGCTCTGATTTCTCTTATTTTATCGTTGTGATCGTTTCTCCCTATGTAGGTCAGCGTCAAAAAAATATTTTCGCATTCGGAGGAGAAATTTGGTGATTGTAATTTCGTGAGAAGATTCCGCCGCAATGAAAAATGCCTTTCTTTTAATGATGTCCAGCCCAAATCCTGTATCATTTCTGTGACACTCCCATATTTCGCGATAATACAAAACGAGCTCCCCCTCCTTCAACTTTTTCCATGTACTCCATCAGTCCTATCTGGAAAAGATCCCACACCGCGCAGCAGTATTCTGAAAGAGGACGGACAAGCGTAGTGTAGGCAATCTCCTTAGTAGATCTGTTGCATTTTCTAAGTGTCCTGCCAATAAAACGCAGTCTTTGTTTAGCCTTCCCCACAACATTTTCTATGTGTTACTTCCAGTTTAAGTTGTTCGTAATTGTAATACCTAGGTATTTAGTTGAATTTACGGGCTGTAGATTAGACTGATTTATCGTGTGGCCCAAGTTTAACGGATTCCTTTTAGCACTCATGTGGATGACCTCACACTTTTCGTTATTTAGGGTCAACTGCCATTTTCGCACCATTCAGATATCTTTTCTAAATCGTTTTGCAATTTGTTTAGATCTTCTGATGATGATAATCTGCACTTCCTTTTTTCTCAAGAAAACATAAGCCAGCGTTTTGGACGAACCCATCTTCATACCCAATGTGGCACATTATAATCCTTTTTCCAGAACCGGACGGTGTTTGAATTCCTCCTTTCCAGCCATTCCACTCTTGAGCACTTCCTCTGTGATAATCGTACACATTCTGCGGTGCATAAGGGTTTTTTGTTCCTGCCAAACACACTTTCTGGAATGATTTGCACCACACCAACTCTCATCACTGTAATAAATGGTACATCCAGTGTTGCACAAGTGTCTTATTTCCGCAAGAACTCACTTCTTTTTCGTACTACTTGGTTATTTTCCATCAGCACAGGTTTTTTCCTAAACTTTTTGTATCTGAAGCCCAATTTTCGAATGGCACACCAAAAGGTTGTTTCACTCATATCAGGAAAATCTTCCGCTTCAATCTTCAACTTTTTCAACATGGCTGCCACTGTTAGAAACTGTTTTTCCACATAGGAGTCGTGGATTTTTGTTCTTATGACTCCCTCTGTAAACTCGGCCAATGCAAACATCGTCCCCTGCCAGAACTCTTTTTTGGTGATACAAGACATGAAGTTTATCTATACTCTCTCGAAATTCGCTTCACTATACTTTCACTAATACCGAGACATTCAGAAATAATCTTTATTGGTTGTGATAAGGAACTGCTCGCGCCCAAGTCTTTTTAGGCCTCGAAGTAAGCACACGCAGTGATCACGAAGACTCTTTATAACTCCATAAATGATGCAAGGTTTCACCCAAGTACATACAAGGCAACTAATCATATTAGGAGCACTTTCTCACACGAATACAAAACAACGAATGGGAGCACGATTGTTTCCTATCCGACAGGAGCCTTGATGCAAACACTGCAACAATAAACAATGAAGCGTAAATACTGTTCAGAGGTCCGGCAACATAGCACACGCGCTCACGAGACGCATAGAAACCCAAAAGCAAATAAATTAAACACGTGATATTAGCGCTTTATGTAGATTTACGTGCATAAAGATATAACAGCTGTGAAAGACAACAACGGAGCTTGCATTTACGCTTTTTAATACGTACCACAGTTAGGGAAATTGCAGAAATCAACGCCCATCATTATTAGCATAAAACGACTAATTGGAGGGCAACGCAAATTCGTGTGGAAGTTGAGTATGGTTGTATCTTTAATTGCAGTCTGATTTCTATGACTTCTCGAATTGACACTTGCCAAACATTGGTCGAAAAAGCCCACAAATCTCAGAATTTTGGTTTCACACTGATGCCTGAATACCACTAATTGCCTTACTGCATAACGCAGTTTACTTTCGACCTTGAGCCAGGTATCTTGATTGTATTGATACGTGGATGACATTATTTGTGTGGAAGATGAGCCAAATGAAAAGTAGATGAACACCACTCTGAAATCAACAAAGCACATCGGAACACAAAATTCACACTTGAAAAAGAAAAAGAAGATTCAACAATTTTTTTCACATAATCATAATAATAGAACGTGGCAATCATACATTTCACATTTTCAGAAAACCAACGGCTACAGATGCAACAAAATATTCAACATCTAATCATCCCCACAACCAGAAGCTTGCAGCACTAAGACATGTGTTATATACTTTAAACAGTATTCTGCTCAACAAGAGGAACAATGAAAAAGAAATTAGTACAATCACACAATTAGCTAGGAAAAAGAGATGAAACACACATGTAACACACAGACTCAATAAAAAATAACAGAAATACAGAACAAATTCGTTCTAATAATAGTAATATAGATAAAACCATCAAACAGTGTAGATATATAAGACATATTATTGTGATTTACTTTCCGATCCTAGCTCATGATACATACAGCTTAATCAATTGATGGTGTCCCAAATAACTCATCTCCTTGACATACGGTCCTCGTCCTCGTATATAGTCTACAATTCACACCGTTATCTCAGTTCCAAGCTGTATTACCTTTATACTTAGTCCACCTTTTATCTCTATAAATTAAACAAAAAAATCCATAAGTTTCTCGGGGAATTGCTTCCAATATCCTGGTTTCCCCAGACTAATGTGTCGTTTCAAGTTCACATGTATCTCGTTAGCTTCCCTATATTCACTTGGATCTGACCCTGGTACTCTACATTTCTTCTGCTACATTCACTACATTCTTTATCTGAGCTTACTTCGCATTTTCTGTTCAATTTCTGCAAATTATCTACCAACTACTCCATGAAAAATTCTCCGATGCCTACAAAGACAAACAACTAGACACTAAACAAGAGAAGAAGAAAATAGATCATAAAAACGAAGAATTGTTCTACCCAGCTCGAGTGCACACAGTTGCTCCACTGTGAAGTTTCCTAAAGCATAGGAAATTCTGTACGCTTCTCCATTAGAATAATTTTTTCTTAAGTCCAGAGCATTTATTAACCCAAAAACTGTTTCCGATTTTGGGTAGACCAAGTGATACACTTTAGGATGTGGTGAACTCTCCACAAGGAACAATCTGTAATATACCAGTAGAAACTTTTTAATTCCTTGTGATACTTTCTTCGACCTCTCTTTCGTGTTTACTAAGACCAAGTACCCCGACTGAAAAACTGTCGTCTTCGCCTTCTCATCATGCCTCTTCTGCCTCTGATTGCTCTCTTTTACACCTCCTCCTTCGTCGACATCTCGATCTTGTGTGCTGTGTGAGAATCTGGCTCACCAGGAAAGAGACTTCTTCCCCAGTGACGTTTGTAGGTTTCCTGCCAAACATTAGTTCACATATTTAGAAACCCCTAGCTTCATGCCATAGATTGATTAGTGCTTCTCCAAACGCCAAAGTAAAATTTTTCCATGATGGTTTGTCTATGACAGAAAGTCTGTCACACCGATTTAATTCTTTCATAACCCTCTCACTTAGGTTATATTTTTAAAGATATTAGCCATAAATTGTGGACCACTGTCTGACAGTAACACATTTCACTCTCCCACTTGTACAAAATAAACTTTTCCCAGTTTCTCAATTAAGACTTCTGCTTTCACCCATGTTACCAGACAATTTCACATACCGTATTTAGAGAACACTTCTAATAACAAAAAAATATAAGTGTGGTCCCCTCTATACACAGTTAATAGATCAAAAATATTCACAGTGATTATGCAGTGATCCATTTCTTCACCCACCACCACATCTTCTCAGAACTAATTGTCTCTTGTAATTTGGGTATACAACTGCAGGCACTATAATGGCGACAACTTTTGTGAATCGGGTCAGTTAGAGCTTGTACATATTGACCCGAAAAACACATCTTCCATTCTTCTTGATCTTTCTTGCTTCTTCTAAACAGTATCACTTGATGGATTTTGTAATATAGCTTGACCTTCGGATCCCAAAATCTGTTTCACGTATTTCAAGTGATCAGCCCTATTGAGTTCCCTTCAAATATCGTGATATATTCGCCGAATTGCTGCTTCGTTTCATGTTCCTTTCATAAACGATACTTGTAGCCCCACAATATGCACTTGCTCATCCTTATCCTTCTCTAGCGATAACGTGGATAACGCATGAGCTATGACATTACCTTGGCCATTTATGTAGCTAACTTCATGTTAAATTGCTGCAGACTCATGGCTCATTTTACTAAACGTGGACGTCTAAAGCGGCAACTTTTCATAAACCTAAGCCTCTTACAGTCAGTCAAAACTATGGTACAGTTTCCCAGTAAACAACCCTCAAATTTCTGGAAACCAAACACTAAAGAGCTAGCAGCTCGTGCTCAGCCACACAGTTATTTCACTCTCTGCTGCTGTCAGCATCCTACCCGCGAAGGACACCATATGCTGTTGAGTTACACCCTCGTCACCTTCCATTTGGAAGAGCTCTACACCAATTCCATACACACAGGCCTCTGATGACAGAAAGAAAGGCTTTTAAGCTATTATTATGAGCTCTTGGAATGCTGCTTTACAGTCCTCAGACCAGGCCCTTAATACATTTTATTGAGTAACTGATACTGACTCGGTGTTGCCTGTGTACACGCCACCAGCTCATCAACGCTAAAAAGACTGAACGTACTCGTCAGCTGCTTTTTATTTTTTAAACTAGGATATTCCTCCTTTGCTCTAAGGTTTCCTTCTTCAGGTGCTATGCCTTAGACATGAATGACACGCACTAAGAATATTATCTCACTTTCAACCAGTTCGGCTTTGATAAATTTCACCTTCATTCCTCCTTTGTGCATGGCCACCAGTACTCATTCCAACAAGTAACAATGCTCTCCCGAGGTGGGTGAAGCTAACAATACATCATCAATGCATTGCACCAGTTGCTCAATCAACTTTGGCCCTAGGACTTTACGAATTGCTCGCGCAAACCATACATCGAAATGTTCAGACCAAATGGCACCAAACAAAACTTGTAACAGAAGACTCCATGAACGAATGGCGTGTACTTTCTGAACTCCTCTGCTAATCTGAGATTTCCAAACACACACAGATCAGCAGATGACAAAAATTTTGCCCAATGAACCCTCTGTAACAGTTCATCAACAGATTCAGACCTATCATTTTTCTCTTTCCACGGGATAATTTAATTTCTAAGCATCTAACACAAGACAAATACTCTCATCCTTTTTCGGGATCACAAATAATGGATTGATGTATTCATTACTGGTTCGTTCAATAACCCCCCCCCCCCTCCCCCATGATAACATCAAATTTATTTCGTTCTGCACACATTATCTTCATATAAAAGTCATAGTATTTATCTTGGCCGCAAAGTTTTTGTGAGGCTTTATTTTTAAGTTACATTCAAATTGCTTCACCACCTAGGAAAATCTGAAAACATATCACTATTCCTAGCAAAAACTCGTTCATTGTTTCTATCTGGGTATTGAATGAGATCTTCAGATTATCAGCTTTCTACCTAACTCATTCATAACCTACTTTTGGTCTTTAACCATCATATCCTCTTTCTGATTCTCTCTCCAAATTCTCTGTATGGGAATTACTCGATTCACTTGCTCTGCATTCACCTCCTCTGGATGTTCAGATTCTATAGCTCTCTTCCCCTCACCCCCTTGCTGCATAAACGGTACCACAACTGACTTCACTTCAAGATATATTTTCATATTACACAATTCAATATTTACATCACAAGAATAAAAATTCAAAAAAATCTACACTGGTAATCATGTTGAGACTTGGCAGTGGTATGTCTGTCCACTGTGCACAATCATCACACTGCTTGTGCATAAATTAATACATTAAAATAATGAAGGAGAGAAATAATCAGATGTAATCACATCTAAATGTATCGAAGAGTTTATTAGAATAAGTTTGGTGCAAACAGCATTGTGATCTGAGTGAAGGATCAACAGTTATTTGAATTTTAATTCAAACTATTGATATGAATTCATGTAAGCCAGAGGCCAGTGCGGACTGTCATGGTTGTGTGGCAGGGCAGTGTTTGCCACAAAAACGCAAGCCACCCTTGACGTGAACTCAGTCCACAACATGAGGAATGCTCAAAAGCTAGCAGAGTTGTACTTACCGTGACCCCCCCCCCCCCCCCCAAAAAAAAAAAAAAATGCTGCATAGTATGCAGAAGTGGACATCTCTTCAGTACGACCTGGTGGAAGACTCCAAGACCGCGTAGCAGGACAAAGGAAAAACAGTACATGAGGAGGTTATGCAGTGTCTAAGTTAAGAGATATGAGAAATTGTGTTAGATGTAAGTCAGAGAGTGTTTCTAATGGAGTAATAAATTTAAGTTATTATAGCACTAAAAAAATTAACAATTGTTAAAGTGCTTGGTGTGACGTCACTGACACCTAGGACAGGAAGCAGTGGGGAGTGATGCACTATTTTTAGAGGAATGTGGTCAGATGTGCGGCGAAGTTCAGCTCCATAGTTGTGGCATAATAAGCTTTGTTTTTGGGTACATCAAGTCAGTAATGTCTTAGCAGGTAAAGTCCTGTAGGAAATGAATTTGTTTGTTGTTGCCAAAGTAAATTTTATACTGTGACAACTTACGCAGATTCAGACGATGTCAGACAATGCGCAAAACACGATGCCATCTCTACAATTGTCGTCTGTAAGTTGCTTTGACTAGTCCAGTGCTTAATGCCTTACTATCGCGATTTTATCGTCGATGATGACCACTTGGTTACGACAGGGAGATTATTTTATAATTTTGGTTTTGCGAGAATATGGTACTATTAAGTGCCAGCAATTCCTATGCTGACCTGACGTTGTGGTAAGCGGTCCCATGCGACACCTAGCTAAATCATGGTCTGCAAAGGATATTAGCGTTGTGGTAGATCTTCTCTGAGATGCTTCCCTTCCAGGAACTAATCAACCTTTGTGCCACTTTTATACCTATCTTCGCATCTGGTGTGGGGTTGCATCTGGACACCATGTCCTATTTCTACCAGGCATGAATGATTTCAGCCTCCTTGTGGATGGCCTTTCCATAGGAACTCGACTGCCTTCATGAGGCTAGGGTGCTTGAACCTTTTAAAGTCAATGCATAGACCATATCCCTGGCCATTGTGAAGGAAACCAACCCCTGCCTCCAGCTATGCAGTCTTTCACACCAACCGAAACTACTGCTGAAAAATGTTCAAGAGCTGGTAGGTTATATTAGACAGACCTCCTTGGGTGGAGCACATTTTTGTGCTACTTACCTGGATAATCACTCAAGATATTTAGTAGTGAAAGCGTTAAAGCAAACAAATGACATGTCTGAGTCCTTTGTGGAGTTTAAGGGATGTGCAGAGCGTTTCCATTTTGACTGTCAGAAATAGTACATTAGCAGCAAATTTGAAGAATTGTTCTAGGAAGAGGGCATATTACATTGAAAAATCACGGTTTACTCTCCTCTGTCCAACAGAAGAATCATGCGCCGGAATCAAACACTTATATCCATAGTGAGGTGCCTATCATTGTAAGATGGTTTGCCTAATACCTTAATTTTTAGGAGAGGGGGTCTCTGATTTTGGCCTGCTACACCCAGAACAGATGCTCAAAAGATCTCTTGGAGGAAAAATCCCATATGGTATCTGGAGGCAGAAAGAAGTGATTAAAGACTATTTGAAAATGCTCAAAGTATTTGGCTGCAAAACTTGGTCAAGTACATTGACATCTGGCAAACTCGTGGAATGAGCAGAAGAATGTGTTTTTCTTGGAGTGGAAGTATGATCAAAAGGATATCATCTGTGGAGCCTTGTACAGAGAAAAATCCTTTTGAGAAGAGATGTCATCTTTGATGAGAGGGTAATTCTTTGTGTCTTTCTGTGGAAGTAAACATGATCCAGACTACAACAGCTGATTCACACAGCAACTAGGTGACAGCAGATGACATCAGTATGGTGTGGTTGAGCTTCCCTGATCAATCAACAGATGATGACAACACATCGCTGAGGAATGCAGAACCAGCAGGTGATGATACAGCTGAATCAACAGCTGTTCGAGGAGGTGGGGCCCAGTCAAGGTCTTCACGCCTGGCAAAACCGAAAAAGTGTGGTTTGTGTCTCTTTGCATGGTTTTAGGTATCATGTATCTAGTGAATCTGTCTGGTCCACCATCAACAGAATAGGCTTTAGCCTCAGTTCACATAGCGGAATGACCTGCAGCTATGGAATAGGAGATGTGTAGCCTAAAATGCTAAAATATTAGCAACTTGTGAATAGAGCAAAAGCTGATCATGTTACAGGAAGTAAGTGAATATTTATGACAAAGTGGTAAAGAGAAGGTGATATTATTAAATTTAAGGCAAGGTAGTACCTCTGAGTTACAGCCAGATATTTGGAGTACATTATTGGAAAAGCTACAGCCCAGTGATGAGATGAAGAAGCTTCAGGATTCTGACTGCATTAACAGTACTGAGAGGACATAACAGTCAAATGCATTGATATAGAAACTACTTATCTGAATAGCCCCAAAAGAGGCATCATTTTCACGGACAGTTTAGCAGTGTACATTCGTGGACGAGTGACTTTTTCTCGAGTATCTGTATTGTTGGATCGATAGTAAGAATTTACGGTCGCTTGAGCTCTGCAAATTCTGATCGAAGCATTTGTGGCGCTCAGTTTCTACTCAGCAGACATTCAGACCATAGCAACAAAGCCACACAACAAACAGCAACAGTGCATGGATACTGTCGTTAAAAAGGAGAGCATAGAACAAGTGAACCGAGAGACGACGTCATAACTTAGCAATCCAAGGAAGATTAGTCAAAAGTCTCGAGAAGGTGCACAAAAACCAAGACTTTTTCCTCTACATCCAAAATGTATAATGCTTAAGTATGACTGTTCTACTCACCAGCAAATCAGTCTCGACACTGGGTAATAAGGTTGGTCTGCTACCGTCCACAAGTTGGATTTCTTGCAAAGTTCCTTCCTGCAGTTTCCTGTAACAGAAAGGCTGTATCAGCAAGTTCTAATGGGTTGACAAGAAGCAACAACATGCAGCTATTCTGGAAGGTTGCTGTCTCTGAAACCACGATGCCCCTAGTTCTAAACTATGTGGTCCTGAATCGTAAGAAAATACATTGTCCCTGATATTGAATATACAGCCTTTGGTATGTTCATTAATTAGCCTGTACCAAGCAAACGCCGTATAGCCTATGCCTGGGTGTTGGGTATTTAACAAGACAGCTGTCTCACCTACCCCTGTGTCACAGGCAAATGTGCCCCTTGGGCACTTTCAGCTTCCTCAAAATCAGTTTTTTCAGTGTCTCGACTGTGTCCATTTTCGAGGCCTTCAAATAAAACTGTCCGCTCACTGTCGGGGTGACCGTGGCAGTCAGGCTTGATGAGGACGACTGGAAGACAATCGCCAATGCAGCGCAGCCATACGCCTCTGGGTTTGCAATGCCACTGTTCATTGTCTGCGTGTGTCTGCGTGCACTCTAGCATGAGGGACCGTAAGCACACTCACCTTAGTAGCTGCGAGTAGATTACTTATTTACTGATCTGATACACAATTTTCAGTGAATGTCTGGTAGAAAAATTCAAAATTATCGCAAAGTAAACGTATAAAAGTAACCGCACTAACTAAACTACTACCTAGGGCTCGTGCTGCACCCCGCCATTTTCCGTCCGCGACTGAGCCACGATGCAGTCTTGTATCCCTCCGCCATCCAGATCGGAGAGAGGCGCGACAGTGGCGCTGCTGTCGTCGCTTCGTCTTTTTTTTTCTTTCCCTCGCCCTCTATGGGTAGGGGGTGGATTGTTAGCGGTACAATTTTCCGTTCCTTAGCCAAGTGATTTAAAAAAGTATGGAATGAGAAATAAAATTCATGGCTATTTTTATTTTTTAAATTAAAAATCAGAGACTGACAGCCAAAAGACAAAGATGTACACAGTTTAAAAACATTTCACTGAAAGGAGAAATTCTTCTGATAAAAAACAGTGAATTACTGCATATGAACTTAAAATCTGAATGACTGTCACTGGTTGGGAAGTATTGTTCCCTCACCTACTAACCACCCAACAGAAAGCCCACAAGAGACTAAAATTACTAAAACTACTAACAGACTGAACTTGGGGATTACATCCCTCCACTATTCCCTGTACCCTTAAAACCCTCACCTGATCCATCCTTTGTTATGCAAATACTGCATGGATTTCCACCCCATCAAAGTTTTATATATCGCTCCAAATCCTTGAATGTCGTGCACTCTGTCTCGCTTTCCGCATCTGATTACCTTCCCCCAAATGGATCCTCTAAATCTCATCAGTTTCCTACACACATTGAACACCTGTGCACCTCCGATACTGCCTGCAAACTAGTTTCCAATAGCCCCATTGTCTCCCCTCTGATCACCAACCCTGGTGTCTGCTGCACCTTCACAAACACATCCCTCGATCCCGGCACCTCCACACACTCCGTATCCTGTCCCAACGCAACTTCAACCGACTCTCTCTCCCAGACAAAGAGATCCACCCTGATATTCATTCCTCCTACCAACTTTAACCCTTTCTCGCCAACCTACTCCACATCAGGCTTCCTCTCTCTTCTTCCCTCTGTACACACCCATATCCCTTTCTTCTTGTGCCACTACTGTCTTCACATACCATTACTCCTCCTCACTCTCTGTCCTTCCCAATCGCTGTCTTTCCACTACCTGCTTCATCTCTTACCTCTCATCTCCCAAGTTTTTCCACCTAACAGATCCCTATCTCCTTGCCCACACCCTCCTCCTGAACATCTGTGGAACAATTTCTTTCCTCCCAGAATTCTTTTTCACCCAGTGCAGGTACTTCAGATGTTAAGTGAAAGTGCAGTGCTCGAGTGCTTTTTCATCACAACTGTGTTTTTAAATTGTATATTTTCTTTGTCCTTTTAGCTGTCAATCATTAATCTTGTTAATGTCTAATGTAAAAATATTTTTATTTTCCTATCATCTTCTTTTACCTTTTTATGAGCATTCTTGGCTGAAGAGTTGATAGCCCATCCCCACCCATATGTGACATGGTAGGACAAAATAAAAAAAAGGAAAAGAAGAAGTTTTGTTGAAGGTAGTTTTGTAGGTTTGAGGGTGAAAGTAAAGAGGTAGAAATTGTTAGGTAGGGAAACTATGGAGATCCTAGGTAGTAGGTAAGGTGGATAGGGGGAATACAGACAGTGGGAAAGACAGAGGGTGAGGAATAGTGTGGGGTGTTGGGAGAGTAGTGGTTCCAAGAGGAAAAGGATAGGAATGGATCGAGAAGGAAAAGATGAGAAGGGGCCTGATCTGGAGTAGGATAGGTGGAGAAGAGTTGAAGATGGTAGGGGGGATAGACATCAGGATAGATCTCATATTTTATTTATTATTTCATCCGTCTTAACCCCATGTGGTGGGGGGGGGGGGGGGGGGCTGTCAGCAGAACAAACAACCCGCTCTTCAGGGAGTAGACATTAGTCTCTAACTTAGACGCTACAACAAAACACACAGAGACATATAGATCATTAAATGAAAATTATTTTAAAAGGTGATGTTAATGGGAGAATGGAAGCAAATGACGCTGTCATCATGAATTGTTTAAAAACATTGATAACAGTGTGGACAGACAGCACACTCAAAACCACTTGAAGTACGCTAATTACGTGAAAAAACAGTTGAAGAACTCTAAACACTTGAAATACCTCTTGAACAACGCAGAACATGGCAGAAGATATACTGGCCTTTAAAAACAGAGAACTGTCCGCTTTCACTAAAACTGGAAAAAGACTGTCCTGGGATGACAGATTGTTGTTGAAATGAAAGGTGGTATGGAGGGCTGTGGAGAATGGTGGTTGTGAGACAGAGGTGGTTGCGGGGAACAAGAAGAGAGGGGTAGGTGATATGTCTAGAGATTTGAGAGGAAAAATGGTGGTGTGGTCCAGGGAGAGGATAAGGAAAAGGATGAGGAGGAGGAACAGGATGAGGAGGGACGAGAGGGGGAAGGAGGGGGTGGGGTTGGACAGGCTGGGGTAGATTCAGAGTTGGTGCAGATCTCATTGTCTGGGAAAGGTTTTTTTTTCTTTTATTGTGATGTCATTCCCATGCCCCATATGGACAGGAGAGGGCTGACAGTGGCACAATCCGCCTCTCTTCAGAGGACACTAGACATAAAATAAGGGCGGAAAATAGGGGATATAAAAACCTAGTAAATGGAGATAATGGAAGTTAAAATATACACTGACATGGAGACACACGATCGGGGGACAGTTAAAAAAGTCGACATAAAGTTAAAAGAACACAGTTGGTGATTTGTGGGGCACTGACAATACACTGGAGTCACACACATGGCTTACAAGTCGGCCACAGTATAAAAACACACAGAGTGAGAGACACACAAAAAAAAGAAAAAAAAAACACTGTAAGCTGTGGAGCACACATGAAGAATAAAAACTCCGGGGAGGAACCTGCCAAGGGATGGGAGGCCTGAGAGGAGGAAAAAAAGGGGAGTGGAAGGTGCAGTGGGGGAGGGGGCTGGAAGGTATGGGAGAAAAGAAAGAAGGAGGGTTCGGGGGTGCACCAAGAGGCAGTAGATGGACAGAGCAGGAGATAGAAGGCAAGTCATGAGTGAGCACTGAGACACAGAAGGGGGGCATGGGAAAGGGAGGGGGGTGTAGAAGGGAGAAAAACCACTCAGGGGAAGGGAAGAAGAGGTGAGAGGGAGCCCTGAGGAGTAGGAGGGGGAAAGTGGGGTTAGAGTTGGTAGGAGGGGTAGAGATCAGGGTGAAGCTCATCATCTGGGAGGGGTAAGTGCTGGAAATAAGGTGGAGGGTGGGACACAGCGGTAAGGGCATGGCAACAAAATCAAATGGCTCTAAGCACAATGGGACTTAACATCTGAGGTCATCAGCCCCCTAGACTTACAACTACTTAAACCTATCTAATCTAAGGACATCACACATATGCATGCCCGAGGCAGGATTCGAAACTGCAACCATAGCAGCAGCACGGCTCTAGACTGAATTGCCTAGAACCGCTCGGCCATGGCGGGCGTGGCAACAGACTGGGTGTAGAGAGGATAGGAGACACCAGGGGATGGGGGGGGGGATCGAGTTGGTGAGCGATGCACAGGGTGCAGATGTGTTCAGTGTTTGATGATGATGAAGATGTATGGTTTGTGGGGTGCTCAACTGCATCAGTTATCAGTGCCCAGATGTGTTTGAGGAAAATAAGAAGGTGTGGGAAGTGGATGAGGTCATAGAGGATCTGCATGGGGGATGGAAGGTGGATAGAGAAGGTGAGGCAGAGGGCTGACATTCTAGGATTTGGAGGGCACTATAAAATCTGGGAGGAGTGGAAATTCATGTGACACTGGCATAACAAAGGATGGGGCAGATCAAGGATTTGTAGGTGTGAAGGATGTTGGAAGGATGCAGTCCCCATTTCCGGCTGGACAGGAGTTTCAGGAGGGGGACTCTATTGTGGGCTTTGTGTTGGAACATAAGGATATGGGGGTCCAGGTGAGGTGACGGTCGAGGGTGAGGCCAAGGTATTTTAGGGTACCAGTGAAGTGGATAGGACAACCATAAATGGTGAGATAAAAATCGTGGAGCTGGAAGGAGAAGGTGGTATGACCTGTGATGATTACCTGAGTCTTAGAAGGGTTGATGCGAAGGAGCCACTGGTTGCACCAGGCGTGAACTGATTGAGATGGGTTTGAAGGGTACATTGGGACCGTTGGAGGGTAGGATAAAGAGCCAGGAAGGTGGTGTCATCGGAAAATTGGATGAGGTGAACAGCCAGGGAAGGTTTGGGCATATCAGCAGTATACAAGAGGTATAGGAGAGGGGAAAAGATGGAGCCTTGGGGCACACCAGCAGTGGGATAGAAAGTGCGGGAGTTGGTAATGAGGATAGTGACATGGGAGGGATGATGAGAGATGAAGGAAGCAATGAGATGGACGATTTTTATGGCGAGAGCATAGGTCTGGAGTTTAAAGAGGAGCCCGGGATGCCAGACATGGTTGTAGGCATTCTGGAGGTCGAGGGAAAGAAAGATAGCAAAGCGACGGGTATTAAGTTGGAGAGAAAGAAGATTGGTAAGGTTAAGAAGTTGGTTGTCAGCTGAGAAGGAGGGCCAGAAGCCACACTGGTTAAGGTGGTGATGAAAACGGTGGGAGAGGACAGAGTCAAAGACCTTACTGAACACGGAGGCCATAGACGAAAACATGTATATCCTCAACCAGTGCATACAACATATGTCCTTTTGGATTAGTCTTACAGGAATTCCAGGTAACATGTTTACTATTAAAAGCCCCTCCAAGGAGGATCTTATTGTAACCCTCTGTAACTGCGTAAAGATCTTCTGGTCTTCTGGGTGGAGAGGCTTCTTTGGGCTACGGTAAGCTGCAGTACAGGTGATGTTTTCAAGCGTCGTGTGGATTGTTACTGCTGTGGCCTCTAAAGTCTGGAGTTTGGGTAAATGTTCATGGTGGTATCGAATGCATTTTTTGACGAGAACTGCAGTCCCTCCACCTCGTTGGTCCCGTCTGTCCATCCAGTAGATGTTCATGTTTCTCAAGCGGAGGTTGGTTGACTTGTGGAGATGTGTTTCGGAGACAAATGCTGTGTCTATCCTGTGTCGATGTAAGAAGTCCGTGAGTTCTGTTTTCTTCAGTTTCAGGCCCTTGGCATTCCAGATGCAGGAGTTGAGATTCCTTGTGTGATGCCGTCTATCCATTTAGGGTGCTTGAAAAGCTGTCAGTATGCTTTCTGCAAGTGAGAGAATCGATGTCAGCTTCTGTTGGATGGCGGTGAGTACTTGAACAATATCTGTTAAACGCTGGTGTAAAGGTGGTCGACCAGGCAGGTGACGTCTTCGCTGGTGTTGGCGTCAGTGGATGGGCATGTATTGCTTCGGAGTAAGAGCGCTGTTGTCTTGTCTGTCGTAGAGTCACTCTGGGTGCCGGTTTTGGTCGAGAGGCGATTGTTTCGGCAAAGAGAGGTGCCGCTTGTTGTTGGATGGCCTGAATCGCCGCCATGGCCTAGTTCTTGACAATTATAGGCTGTTGTGGGGTCGAGTTCTTTCGTGTCCTTCTGGCGTATTTCCGTAGGAGTTCTTGAAATTTGGGGCAGCCACGGTAGGTCGCTGGATATTCTTCTTCAAAATTGGCGCACTTTGGGGCGCTGTCCTAGGATGGGCACAATTCGAAGATTTGTGGGAGCCCCCGCAGCGGGCTGGCATGCCGCAGTAGTTCGCCGTATGCTCGAAACGTTGACAATGTCGACACTGAACTGGTCCTTCTTTACTATTATCGGTTTTGATTATCACTCGTGTGTAGAGCAGGTACTTGACATCTTATATCTTGTCACTGTCTTTCCCAGATGGGAGGGTGACTCAGTACACAGGTTACGGTATCAGTTGTTTCGTCCTCTAGTCGCGTTTCTTAAATTGGTAGACTTGTAGCACTTTGAAGCCTTTTTCCTTGAGGGCATAGTAAAGTTGTTCTTCGGTAACTTCCGCTGGGAGGCGTTTGACTCTGTTGTCTGGTGATTGGTGAGTAAAATATGAGAAGCTGTGGGTCGTGAAGAATTTTATTGCACGTCTTTGGTCTTCGAAGGACTCAAAGTGGTTTTTGATGCGTGCCTTATGGAATATAGCTTTAAGGTTGCCCTCTAGAAGGCCGTTGCGCGTTTCGTTGAGGTGAATGTAATCCTTCGTGTAATAAATAGTGACTGAGGGCACTATGAGAAGCACATTCTTGTCTCTGTCCACCGCTTCTGCGGCACTAGAAGTTTGTGCCTGTGGCTTGTTGGTGGGTGATGGAGGCGCAACTTGAGGTGTTGTGTTGCTTCTACGCAGATTGTTGTGTACGAGCGTTAAGTCCCCCTCTGCGTGTGGGGAGTCATTGCCGTTTTCTGCTGCAAAGGCCGCTGCCATCTCTGCGTCGTCCTCCGTTTGGTGGAAGTACTGTGATTTGACATCTGAGTCCATAGCTGGAGGTGCCAGACAGGTGTCGTTATGCTGCTCTTGCGTTTCCCGTGAATAGCGGATAAGGCGTTGTATGTCCTTCAGCGTTTCTTTGTCCTCCTCCCGACATATATCGTGTCTTCTGGCGTAGACCTGGCGGTCGTCTTCATTGGTGCGTCCGTCGTGGTGTGACGTATGGCCGACGTCCGAATACGGTTTCGTCGTGTGGTGTGTAGTTTTCTGAGGTCGAATAGCGCCTGTCCAGCGTCGTTCTTGACGTTCTATCCTGTCATGAACCGGTGCCGTAGCCTGGGTCGTCAACCTGGGATCCGTCCTGTGTGGAGCGGCCGCTGGGGCGTCCGGCGGGCCAGGCCCAGCCGACCGACCAGCGGCCAACTCCGGCGCGTCCGAGGCGGCTGTCCCTGCCGCGCGCGCATCATCCTCGCTCGTTTGTATCGCACACTCAACTGTCTGGCAAAGCATTCTTTTTTTTTTGTGTGTGTGTGTGTGGTGGTGCTGAAGTCTGATCAACTTCGTTGATTTTTACTTCTGTAGGGAATGGAAGGGGTAAATATTTTCTCTTTATTTTTTTATTCTTCTTTCAGCTTTAGTTTGGGCACACAGAAGGGTCCTTTAACTCGCTGCTTTTGGTATGTGTTTGAAAACATGTGTGTAGAAGTGCTAAAGGATGATATGTCCTTAAATTATGGAGAATTACGTAGGGATATCATTTATGGAGGCTCAAATACTATCGCCTTCGGTACTTTATATTTGTGGTTGCTTAAGGATTCTACAGTACCTACAGTGGTGAGTTGTGGTGTACTGTCACGTATCATGTCCAACTTCCGAAATAAAGTTCGTGCCTTCTCCTTGACCTTGTCTGAGAGGTACGATTCGCTTAAGGCTCGATGAATGTCATGATTTCGGATCCACCATTGGGCTCCTGTGATCCATCGTAGGCATCTGCTTTGTACAACCTGTAACTTCTTGTAGTTGGTGGCACACGTAGTACCCCAAGAGGTCGATCCATACAAAATAGATGGTTCGACTGTGGCATGGTACAACTGGAGATTCGTGCGTTGGCTGAGGTATGAGCTCTTCAGAAAGGGGAGGAGAGCTCCCAGCATTTTGAGGCCAGACGTCTTCTTCTCCATAATGTGATGACTATACAACAGTTTGGCGTCTAGATGCACTCCCAGGTATTTTACAGTTGTTGCCCAGGGGAGTGGCTGGTCTGATATCCGCAGGCGGTCATTGACGATGGGTCTCCGACGTGTGAAGACAATAACTTTGGTTTTTTCCGCATTGACCGTTATTTTGTTCATGTGGTTCCAGTGGTCCACTAAATCTAGTTGGCGCTGCATCCGTGTGACGAGGTGGTCCATTCTGGTGCCTGCAGTCAGGAGCGCTGTGTCGTCGGCATAGAAACTGGCAGTAACATGTGGCACCATCGGGAGATCGTTAATATATAAATTAAACAGCAGTGGAGAGATGACCGATCCTTGTGGAAGTCCTTCAAGGACAGGCCGTGTTGTTGAATTCTTGTCATCAATGCGAACGTATAATCTGCGATCCTGAAGAAAATTGTCGAGAAGTTTTAAATAGCAGTCTGGTAGGGGAGTGGTACGTCGGAGCTTGACGATCAAGTTGCGTCGCCATACTTTATCGTAAGCCTTCTCTATATCGAGAAAGACTCCAATAGTATGTCGTTTCTTGTTGAAATTGTCTTGGATAGATTCCGTGATGCGCAGTAGTTGTAACTCAGCCGATAGCTTCGCCTGGAAGCCAAACTGCTCCGGTTGGATGATGTTGTGTGCCACAAGGATGTCCAGCATGCGTTTCAGTAGGACACGTTCCAGTACCTTTCCCAGCGTCGGCAGTAAACTTATGGGTCTGTAGCTGTCAGGGTGTGAGAGATCCTTGCCCGGTTTGGGTATTGGCACTATTCTGGCAATCTTCCATGCCTCTGGGAAGTATCCAGTCCTGAGGCAGCCGTTCACTATCCGGGTGAGAAGCACAACAGGCTTTCGCGGGAGGTGTTTCAATTCCGTGTTGCTGATTCTATCTGCTCCAGGTGAGGTGTGTTTGCTATACTTGATAATCCTCCGAATTTCCTCCGGCGTTGTCAGCCGGGGCATAGTGTTAGTCGGGGCGTCCCGAATAGCTTCCCATTCCGCCGCTGTGGCCTCCTCTGCACGGTGGAGTGCATCATCTCCATCCTCCGTGGGGGGCGTAGTCATCTGTTGTTGGTATGTATCCGCATACAGCTCCGCCTGCGCCAGTGAGTCGTACAAGAGGCCATGGGGTCCTCGAATTGCCCTTTTGGGGGGCCGTTGTTGTCTGAGACTTTTAACTATTCGTCATTCATCTTTGGTGCGTAATAGAAAGTTGTCCATTTTGAGTTCCCACGTGTGTTGCTTCCAGTCCTGAACCTTCCGCCGGAGTTCTTGGGTTAGTCTGTGAGTTTCCCGTCTATCGTCCGGATGGCGGTAACGGACCCATCGTTTCCGACAGCGATTGCGCCTTGTCTTAAGCTCCTGCAGTGGTGGTGGAAACTCGTCATAATTGACTTCTGGTTGCAGGTGCTCCGTGAGTGCTCGTTGTTTCGCACTGGTAATCTTCTTCGTGAGTACTGCGACTGCCACATCAATCGCTTCTCTGGTAGTAACAACCTGGGTTGGTCGCACATTGTTGTTGAGGAACGCTTGGAACTGCTGCCAGTCGTAAGTTCTTGTCGTCGGCAGTGGGAGTTGCAAAGTAGCCCTCTCTATGAGTCCTAACACCGGTCTGTGGTCCGACGAAAGATCATCCAGCGTCCGCAGATGGAGATTCGGGTTGATGTTCTTGATTATGGCGATGTCTAGAACATCAGCGTCTTGTGTCTGGACGTAAGGTATCCTCGTCGGTTCCCGTGGTCCATGGACGGAAACATGTAAATTCTCAGCCAGTGCAAACAACATATGACTTTTTGGGTTAGTCTTACGGGAATTCCAGGCAACATGTTTACTATTAAGATCCCCTCCAAGGAGGATCATGTCGTAACCCTCTGTAACGGAGTAAAGATCTTCTGGATGGAGAGGCTTCTTTGGGCTAAGGTAAGCCGCAATACAGGTAATGTTTCCGAGCGTCGTGTGGATTGTTACTGCCGTGGCCTCTAAAGTCTGGAGTTGGGGTAAACGTTCTTGGTGGTGACGAATACATTTTTTGATCAGAACTGCGGTCCCTCCACCCCGTTGGTCCCGTCTGTCCGTCCGGTAGATGTGCATGTTCCTCAAGCGGAGGTCGGTTGACTCGCGGAGATGTGTTTCGGAGACAAATGCTACGTCTATCTTGTGGCGATGTAAGAAGTCCGTGAATTCTATTTTCTTCAGTTTCAGGCCGTTGGCATTCCAAATGCAGAAGTTAAGATTCCTCGCGTGATGCCGTCTATCCATTTAGGGTGTTTGAAAAGCTGTCAGTACGCTTTCTACAAGCGAGAGGATAGACGTCAGCTTCTGCTGGAGGGCGGTGAGTAGTTGAAGAATATCTGTTAACGCTGGTGTAAAGGTGGTCGACCGGGCAGATGACGTCTCCGCTGGTGTTGGAGTCGGCGGATGGGCATGTAGTGCTTCGGAGTACGAGCGCTGTTGTCTTGTCTGTCGTAGAGTCACTCTGGGTGCCGGTTGTGGTCGAGAGGCGATAGTTTCCACAGGGAGAGGTGCCGCTTGTTGTTGGGTGGCCGGAATCGCTGCCATGGCCGAGTTCGTAAAAATTATAGGCCGTTGTGGGGTCGACTTCTTTGGTGTTCTTCTAGTATATTTCCGTAGGAGTTCTTGAAATTTGGGGCAGCCACGGAAGGTCGCTGGATGTTCTTGTTCACAATTGGCGCACTTTGGGGGCGCCTTCCTAGGATGGGTACAATTCGATGATTTATGGGATCCACCGCAGCTGACGCAGCGTGCTGGCATGCTGCAGTAGTTCGCTGTATGCTCGAAACGTTGGCAATGTCGGCACTGGACTGGTCCTTCTTTACTATTATAGGTTTCGATTATCACTCGTGTGTAGAGCAGGTATTTGACATCATATATCCTGTCACTGTCTTTTCCGGATGGGAGGGTGACTCGGTACACAGGTTGCGGTATCAATTGTTTCGTCTTCTCGTCGCGTTCCTTAAATTGGTAGACTTGTAGCACTTTGAAGCCTTGTTCCTTGAGGGCATAGTAAAGTTGTTCTTCGGTAACTTCCGCCGGAAGCCGTTTGACAACTACTTTCAGTTCCCTGTCGTCTGGTGCTTGATGTGTAAAATAGGAAAAGTTGTGGTTCGTGAAGAATTTTATTGCACGCCTTTGGTCTTCGAAGGACTCAAAGTGGTATTTGATGCGGTCCTTTTGGTATATAGCTTTAAGGTTGCCCTCTAGAAGTCCGTTGAGCGTTTCATTGAGGTGAACGTAATCCTTTGTGTAATAAATTGTGACTGGGGGCACTTTGCGAAGCACATTCTTGTCTCTGTCCACGGCTTCTGCGGCATTAGAAGTTTGTGCCTGCGCCTTGTTGGTGGTTGATGGAGGCGCAGTTTGAGGTGTCAGTGGGGCGAATCGGTTCGTTGTCGGGATGGTCTCCGTTCGTCTCTTAGCCGGGTTGGCTAAGTTCTTGGCTAATGCGTTGCTTCTGCGCCGTTTGTTGTGTACGAGCGTAAAGTCCCCCTCTGCGTGTAGGGAGTCGTTGTCGTTGTCTGCTGGAAAGGCCGCTGCCATCTCCGCGTCGTTGACCGTTTGGTGGGAGTGCTGTGATTCGACATCTGAGTCCAAAGGTGGAGATGCCAGACAGGTGTCGGTATCCTGCTCTTGCGTTTCCCGTGAATAGCGGATAAGGCGTTGTATGTCCTTCAGCGTTTCTTTGTCCTCCTCCCGACTTATATCGAGCCTTCTGGCGTAGTCCTGGCGGTCGTCTTCATTGCTGCGTCCGTCGTGATGTGATGTATGGCCGACGTCCGAATACGGTTTCGTCGTGTGGTGTGTAGTTTTCTGCTGTCGAATAGCGCCTGTCGATCGTCGTTCTATCCTGTCATGAACCGGTGCCGTAGCCTGGGTCGTCAACCTGGGATCCGTCCTGTGTGGAACGGCCGCTGGAGCGTCCGGCGGGCCAGGCCCAACCGACCGACCAGCGGCCGACTCCAGCGCGTCCGAGGCGGCTGCCCCGGCCGCGCGCGCATCGTCCTCGCTCGTCGGCATCGCGAACTCGACCTGTTTGAAAGCATTCGAGAACACCAGGTATAGCTCAAGTAGTTCATGCAAAAATCTGTAGATGGCGAGCTGAATGCACGTCAGTATGCACACATTAAATATTTAACTTTCTTTTTCACAGTATAAGAGTCCACTGCATATTTTGCAAACATTTAGAGTTAAAATTCTAAAGGATAATGATGAATGGCATGTCAATTGTTACGACTAAGAGAAACTGTGACGACCTGATGCATTCTTGATATCAGTAGACCTTGAATTCTACTATAAATAAAAGCCTTTGCACTTATACACCGACCCGACAATTTTGCATTTTTACTATTTTCTCGAGATAGGGTTAATTTTAATTAATTAACCCCACAAATATAATACAAACGTAATCTACTTACTAATCTCTGTGTTGAATTACGTGTTATCCACGCATTCACGTTGTAAGTCGTATGAAAATTTAACAAAACTTGTAGAATATACTTGTGGAAGTGTAGAGTTGGCTGGCTACGAACATATCCGTTCGAGTCTTTGAACAGTTGTAGTCTCAGCTGTGCGCTAGAGAAGGCACAATCTTGTGCAGGCCCGATAGCCAAGTTAGTGAATTCATGGCGAGCTAGTGGCTGCTGCGCTACCTGCAGCCTGCCTCACACGAGTTTAAAGGAACTATTCGGTAGTGGGAGTCAACGGGGGTGGTGTTCCTGGCCCTAACCGAATTCGTCAGTCCTGTCAACGACAGCAACTCGCTAACATTTGTGCAGAATCACATAGTATTTCGTTATGTAATTGAACTTAGTCATCGAAGCGAAAAACTCACTTTTTGCAACCTGTTTTTAGTGATTGTTGTAATACACACTTAACCTGCGATGGCTACATATTCAATGAAACCGTGCAGAAGAGGTCTAGAAATTGAAGAACATAGATGACGATGCTGTGATAAAACTTCGCGGTGTTCTGTGAAATTAACTACAGAAGGAAAAGAAAGCTTATTTTCGGGTTTGGAAGGCACTTACGACCACACAGCAGTTCAAGAACGTTTTAAACAGGAAAATGTTATCGAATTCTGTTAAAACAAAAAGTGAAGCTTTCGATGAAAGACGATCAAGGCTAACATGCAAAGAAGTAGATGACAATTCAACAACAATGAACACATGAGCGAGGAAGGATGTAAGACACATTCGCTACAATATTACTCACACCACTTTGAGGAGAATAATGAAACCACCAAAAATTCTGGATGGAAATTCAGGGTGCCTTATAGCAGATGGGGGTGATAAATACAAAAGGAAAGGCCTATGTCCTTAATAATGATCTGGAAAATGGTCATCTTGTTTTTTCAGCCGACTCCAAACTAAAATAACTGTGCCAGCAGGAAACTATATTAATCAGTGATACTTCTTAATATGCAGCAAAACACTTTCTCCAACTACTCACGATCCGCAGCTACTCTGGTGATTCTTTCATACCATTGATGTTCAGCCTTATAAAAGATTAGAAGAAGGAAATACACTCCTGGAAATTGAAATAAGAACACCGTGAATTCATTGTCCCAGGAAGGGGAAACTTTATTGACACATTCCTGGGGTCAGATACATCACATGATCACACTGACAGAACCACAGGCACATAGACACAGGCAACAGAGCATGCACAATGTCGGCACTAGTACAGTGTATATCCACCTTTCGCAGCAATGCAGGCTGCTATTCTCCCATGGAGACGATCGTAGAGATGCTGGATGTAGTCCTGTGGAACGGCTTGCCATGCCATTTCCACCTGGCGCCTCAGTTGGACCAGCGTTCGTGCTGGACGTGCAGACCGCGTGAGACGACGCTTCATCCAGTCCCAAACATGCTCAATGGGGGACAGATCCGGAGATCTTGCTGGCCAGGGTAGTTGACTTACACCTTCTAGAGCACGTTGGGTGGCACGGGATACATACGGACGTGCATTGTCCTGTTGGAACAGCAAGTTCCCTCGCCGGTCTAGGAATGGTAGAACGATGGGTTCGATGACGGTTTGGATGTACCGTGCACTATTCAGTGTCCCCTCGACGATCACCAGTGGTGTACGGCCAGTGTAGGAGATCGCTCCCCACACCATGATGCCGGGTGTTGGCCCTGTGTGCCTCGGTCGTATGCAGTCCTGATTGTGGCGCTCACCTGCACGGCGCCAAACACGCATACGACCATCATTGGCACCAAGGCAGAAGCGACTCTCATCGCTGAAGACGACACGTCTCCATTCGTCCCTCCATTCACGCCTGTCGCGACACTACTGGAGGCGGGCTGCACGATGTTGGGGCGTGAGCGGAAGACGGCCTAACGGTGTGCGGGACCGTAGCCCAGCTTCATGGAGACGGTTGCGAATGGTCCTCGCCGATACCCCAGGAGCAACAGTGTTCCTAATTTGCTGGGAAGTGGCGGTGCGGTCCCCTACGGCACTGCGTAGGATCCTACGGTCTTGGCGTGCATCCGTGCGTCGCTGCGGTCCGGTCCCAGGTCGACGGGCACGTGCACCTTCCGCCGACCACTGGCGACAACATCGATGTACTGTGGAGACCTCACGCCCCACGTGTTGAGCAATTCGGCGGTACGTCCACCCGGCCTCCCGCATGCCCACTATACGCCCTCTCTCAAAGTCCGTCAACTGCACATACGGTTCACGTCCACGCTGTCGCGGCATGCTACCAGTGTTAAAGACTGCGATGGAGCTCCGTATGCCACGGCAAACTGGCTGACACTGACGGCGGCGGTGCACAAATGCTGCGCAGCTAGCGCCATTCGACGGCCAACACCGCGGTTCCTGGTGTGTCCGCTGTGCCGTGCGTGTGATCATTGCTTGTACAGCCCTCTCGCAGTGTCCGGAGCAAGTACGGTGGGTCTGACATACCGGTGTCAATGTGTTCTTTTTTCCATTTCCAGGAGTGTACATTTGCAACTTGAACAGTGAGTTCAAGACGATTGTAGGAAGAGGTACCTATCTTTTTACTCAAAAAAAGTATTAATTAACTTCGAGCAGTCCATCCATTAGAGAATCAAGGTTGTCTTCTCATCTATCAAGATTACTGGTTGTATAATTAGTACAACAAATTATTTGCGTTTAAAAAAACACAGTAGAGTATAGTTATTCCTAAAATTACATTATTCCTCAAAATTAATTACGTATCATTCGCGCTACATTGCTTAAGCTGCAAGCGTTAAAAACATTTGCATTTTAAATTTCCACAAACATTATTTTTTGTACATAGTTCAGGTGGCGAAAATATAAACACTTGGTTTAGCATCAATGTACAAAGACCACAACAATGATACATTACTGGCCATTAAAATTGCTACACCAAGAAGAAATGCAGTTGATAAACGTGTATTCACCGAACAAATATAATATACTAGAAATGACATGTGATCACATTTTCACGCAATTTGGGTGCATAGATCCTGAGAAATCAATACCCAGAACAACCACCTCTGGCTGTATTAACGACCTTGATACGTCTGGGCATCGAGTCAAACAGAGCTTGGATGGCGTGTACAGGTACAGCTGCCCATGCAGCTTCAACACGGTACCATAGTTCATCAAGAGTAGTGACTGGCGTATTGTGATGAGTCAGTTGCTCAGCCACTATTGACCAGACGTTTTCAATTGGTGACAGATCTGGAGGATGTGCTGGCCAGGGCAGCAGTTGAATATTTTCTGTATCCAGAAAGGCCCGCACAGGACCTGCAACATGCGGTCGTGCATTATCTGGTGAAATGTAGGGTTTCACAGGAATTGAATGAGGGTAGAGCCACGGGGCGCAACACATCTGAAATGTAACATCCACTGAACAAAGTGCCTTCAATGCGAACAAGGGGTAGTAACGCCGGAAATGCATATCCCCCTATTTCCATCGATTTTACTATAAAATTTTTTCCTTATTTTGTTACCTGAAGATGTGTCATTTCTGTGTATTTATATATTTTAATTGTGTTACTATTTGTATATATGCATTTATGTTGATGTATAATTGGTTTGTTTTGTAAACATTATTTGTATTTTTACGCTGCCTCTGGCCTAGGGAAAACTATGGCATCGAACGATTACATCGATAGGTCGTGTGGAGAACCTAAGTGTTTAGGATCTTTGGTAGTGTTAACTCTGCCGCATGGAGCGCAGGCAGAGGGAGTCTGGCTGGAGTAGGGCAGTGGAGCAGTGTGTTGTGTGACGCTCCCGCAAGTTGCTGCGCTTTCGGGGTTTGGCACCATGTAACTGCGCTCGACTGGCTATGATAGTTTCTGACACGGTGTTACGGACAGGAAGCATTAGCTGGCACACATCAAGAGCCCATTTTGCCTGTAGACTGTGTCGAGAAGAAGGCGCGCCAACATCCAGCTTCTGCAACAGCGACGGCCGACAATGAGTGACTGTCGCCACCTCATCGATCGACGACTTCAAACCTTCAATCAACCAACAAGGAAGACTGGAAGCACGTAAAGTTTTAGAACTGTATTGCAGACCTCAGCTTTTAAAAGTTTCCCATTTGCCTCACAAAATTACAGCAACTTAGCATGAACTTTTGTTGCTCATTGTCCCAGTTGCATTACCAAGCAGGGTCCCTTCCTTTTCCGGAACGAATCCTAGTGTCATTGAAATTCAAACGCCAGCATTAAAGTAATATCATTCCATTCCACTGCTTTAATTTCAGAGTTCAGTTAAAGTATTCATAGCTGGCTACGATATTTAGATTACACAAGCACAAATTAAGAGTGCGAGTTTTGTTACCATATTTTAGCTTACCTGTGACTACAGCTCAGCTTGGTATGTACCAAATTTTACTATTGTTAATTGTTCAGAATTATTTAATTCAAGTTCAAAGTTAAATCTCTTATTTCTAAATTGCGTAGATTGTTGAGGTAGACCAAGACTAACCTTATTTTATTGAATTTCGTAGTGCTTCAGAAACAAAGTTCACTATTAATTTCAGTCACTAAATTAACTTTCAATTTTCCGGTTTTATTAATTCTTTTGCTCAATTAAGTCAGAGTGTAGCGAAATTTATTACTTCTGACAAACATTCATTTTTCACACAACACGTGTCAACCTTGAGTTGCCAAGCTTTTAGTGGTAAATATATGTGGATTAATCTTTCATTTTCATTTATTATAGTAGTTGTCCATGGGACTGCGTAATTTTCCCCAAATCGCAAATATCTAATTAACGCCAAGTAATTGTTAATGTAACGACCGCACATTTACTTTCTTTATTAACTTTACCCCTTTTCAAAATTAATTTCCACCAATTTCATTTGCATTTTTCCTTTCAATTAGATGTAACCCTTTCCTCGCTCTTTACCGACAGATTAACTTCGGTGACGATTGCTTTTCCCAAATTTCCATTAGGTACACGCGGTTTAATTTTTCACTGTCATTAAGGTCGATAAGTGAGGGCGAGGTTACACGTGGCGACCTGGTGACGGGACGAACTTCACATCTGAGGTTGTTCTGGACACGAATTTTGCATTGTGCAAATCTCGTAAAAAAGTACTAGTTACGAACAGGTCGTTACGTCAGCGAGAGTAAGTAGTGGGAGGATTCCTAATTAGATTTGAGAGCTGGTATTTATATTGAAAATTAGTAAAATGAGTGAAGGCAACAATCACCAAAATTTGGTTGACTTGGGTACGAAACAATCGGTCGAACAGTGGGAAACGCGCACCGCGGAACCCATTGTTCTGGGGCAAGCGGCTAGCATGAAAGACGCGACCGCCGAAACGCAAGAAAGAGCAGAAATGGAATTTCAAACTTTAGAAATATGTTTCGGAATCGGAAGTGAAAATCAAACCTGAACCCCTTGATGACGAATGCGGGCGGACAATTAAAGAGGCACTTGCTACGGAAGTGAAACCACTGGTTTCCGGGAATTTAGCTGATTTATTGAAGGTTTTGATTAACGAAATCCAGGCTCAGTCTAGCAAGATAGAAACTCAATCGGCAGAAATTAAAGCTCAGTCTGCCAAGCAAAAAGCTCAGTCTGAAAATATTGACAGGAAGCTAGACAATCAGAACAAAGCTATTAATGTTGTTAACAACAATGTTGGAGTTGTTAACACAAAAGTTGATAAAATCAAAGAAGATATTGTTGTGATTAATAGCGAAATCGGTAATCTTAAACAGGTATTGACAGGCGTTCAGGCGGAAATTGCGAGCATAAATACTCGCTTTGATTCCGAAATTAGCAGAATCGAGGAAAGTGTAGGAGAAGCAGTTGCTCCGATCATTGAGAATAAGGTGACGAAACAAATTCAATTAGTGAAAAACGAGGATCAACAGAAGGTGGAAACTTTAAAGGCTTTAGTATCCGAAGTAGATACTAAAGTGAGGAAGCAGGTATAGCGTCCCCAGTGCCATATTACGAAAAGACAATATTTATAAAGAAGACATTCATAATTTGTAAGAGATTTTTTTTATCATGTAGCCGTAAAATAATAATTTCTCTGTGTAGGTTTAGATTGCAAAGAAATAATTTATGACAGAATGATCTAAAGAGACGACAAGATACGCTCTTTTGTTAATTTTTTAGTCGACTTCACTTCCTCTTTTGTCTTGAATGTGTCTAGAGGGACATCTTGCGTGTGCTGACGAATGTAAGCATATTTGTATGAGTTAAGCATATAATATACTGATTTTATATTAGTGTGCACTTTTAATTTGTAAGAGGTGATCCCGATTTCATGTCCGCCTTCCTTGAATTAACCTGCATTCAAGTAATTTACAGCTCAACAATCGCAGCGGCCGATGCAGCCAACGACGCCATTACGTGGCGATACTAACTTATGAAAATTTAACGGAAGCTGAAAACTCGCCCGCTATTAGCATAATATCAATTTTTCTCCACAGCCGCACGAAGTTGCAGAAATACTTAGCTTTAAGATTCCTATTTTCAGTACCATAGCCGAGACCCAGAGCCAGGACTCTGACTACAATACAATGGTTAACGGAGGTAAGAAAATACTCTCGCGCGTGTGTGGGCCGCAATTGTAATTAATAACTAAAGATCTTTTGCTTTAACGTCAACTGACTAGCCGAGGAAATTTATATGAAAAGTTTATTACATTGTTCAACTTAAATATCATTTTTATTAAGGCCCACCACGTAAGTCGGCAACAATCAAAAAATAATAATAACAATAATAATATATACATTAAATTACGACGGCCGACGGACGCGAGACAGGCTAATACCTGCGAAGAGAAAAAGAGGGAAGTGGAAACGCTTGCGACAACCACTTGCCAAGTAATTACGAGAGTTTCGGAATTAGAAACGAAACTTGTCGAAAATCAGAGCTATGTGCCAATCTGTGCACATAGTTCGGAATTGTTGACGAAAGAGGAGCGGTTCGACCCCTTGAAAAAAGGCGGTATACACGCGACGGATTTCATTAAAAATTGTGAAAGAGTTTTACCCAGATCATGGACTAATGAGAGAAAAATTAATGCGGTTATTGACGTGTTGGCTGGTGATGTCAAGCGTTGGGGCTTAAACCTCAACATCACGAACCTGACTTTTGACGAGTTTAAAAATTTGTTTCTGGCTGAATACTGGTCAGAGCAAAAACAACAAAGTGTCTGGCGCGAATTTGTCGTATCGAGGCCTTTCGATGCGAATTCGCGTGGCTCGATGAAGGAGTTTTGCGAGGGCTGGATCCGCACGGAATCCGAAATAGTCTGGGAACTCTACAAGAAGCTTCCAGATGATACAAAACGCTACGTAGGAAGCAATTACAGGACAATCAATGATTTCCTGGAAAGAGTTGAGGACGAGGACAGTTGGCGCAATAGTCGCGACAGTGGTAGAGGCCGTGGTAACAACAACGGGTACTACAACAACCACAACAACGATAACCATGGGAATAGTGCATACCGCAACCATGGCATCAATAACAATAATGGTTCGGACCGTAATAACAATCGGTACAATGCAAATAATAACAGGAATGACGGAAACCAGTATCATACTAACGTGACACGGGCTTCGCAGAATAGTAACAACGCCAGAGGGTGTGATACGCCGCCTCAGCAGCATCCGGGGAGCAGATTTGCTGGGACCAGACAGGGAAACCATTAGCCGCGCCGGTGAGGGGCCGACCGGACGTGGAGAAATTTTGGTGGCCCAATAACAGGAGAACACCGAGGTGTAGTCGTTATGAAAATTCAGTATGGAATAATCAACGGCGGGAGAGTGTGCCAGTGTTAGGAGAAAGGAGTGCGCCCACAAGTAGTAGATCAGCTGTAGACACGGCAACAGAAAATACATTCACTGTCAGTGAGAACAATTTGCATAGTGTTCCGGAAATCAGTTTTAAAGTGGCAGCTGTAACACCCACAGCGGAACCGGAGATTGAGTTTAAGAATGATTCGCAAGTGTTTAGAGAAGATCAGGTGTCGGATAACACGTCCGTCATCGAGCGAGGGGATGCAGAATAGGATGAGGTCTGGTTGAGGCAGTTCGGTCGCTTATACGATGAACTAAGAGATTATAGGGGCCTGTATGGGAGAAGTGTTTATGGGGAGCGCGTGCAGGATTTGCCGCGTCTCGTCCCGCAGGAAGGTAGTGATTGTGAAGTGATAGAAAGTTCTGGCCCTAACCGGCAGACTTTACCAGAAATAGTTGATGTTAATGGGGAGCACGAGCAAGATTCGTCGTGTTTCGTCCCGCAGGAGTTGGATGTTGAAGTAGTAACGGAAAGTTCTGGCCCTGACCGGCAGACTTTACCGAAAGTTATAGTGGTAGAAGTGGCCGACTCATCCGACGCAAAACTCCAGTTTAAACATTGTGAAAGTATTAAGGAGAAAGATTACGAGAATTTTAGTGATAGCCGGACACGACTGGTAGAAAAGCACGTAGATTACAGCGTGTATGAGGTTAGAGCTGACGTTATACGGTCGGACGGTAGCAGTGTGGGTTGCGCAGATCCAGAGGAAGTAATTGCAGATACTACTGGGCACATTCCTCCAGGTAGATTGGCAGATGAGATCAATCTGACCACAGAGGAATCAACGAAGGTGACAATTAGTGAATTGATAGCAAAGCAGCACTCACTAGTTGACGAGTTACAGGAAAAGGTTTCGGTATTGGAGGCGAAGCTACAGACTAAGCCTCAGGACAAACGTGTTGAAATTAAAACTGTATGTGAACAGAGGCTGAAAAAGCCGCCAGGTAAGCCGGATTTAGGATCAAAGCCGGATGGTTTTTTCTGGAATGACCTGGATATAGACGAGGATTTATTGTGGGAAAATAAAGAAACAGTGGAGGATAAGTGTAGACAGATAGTAGTGTCTGTTAATATGCACGGCCTACAACTAAACGTGTTGATTGACACCGGTGCAGAAATGAGTGCTGTATCTGGGAAAATATTTGAGTAACTGAAAGACAGACCTGGTATCGTTGTTATGCCAGTAACAGGAGTGAAAATTATAGGTGCTACTGGGAAGGCCAGTAAGCCGGTCACAAAACAGATTTTTGTCAACTTCAAGATATGTGGGGCACGATTTGAACAAGAGTTTGTTGTCGTGCCAGACTTAACTACGGAAGTAATTATCGGGTTAGATTGGCTATTAAAGTACAGTGCAGTGATTAATTGCGAAAGCAAAACTTTGACATGTACGTCACAAGATAAAACAATAGTAGTTACTTTTGACGAGGCAGGAGATGGTGTGCACAGGCAATATCAGCCTATACACATTGTTAACTGGCCGGATGCCATTGACGTAGGTATGAATTTGAACTACTGTAACGTGAGGAATCTCGGCATTGACAATAGTGTAGAAAGTGAATTGGAAAGTATTGTAGACGGTGTGTCAAACGTAACACACGAACAAAGACGGGGCCTGTATGAAGTAATAATGAGGAATAAGAGTGTGTTTTCAGACGAACCGGTACTTGTGGAAGGATATAAATGCAAGTCGCATGTAATTCCGCACGAACCATTCTTCGTGAGACCGTATGCTATACCTTGTCCAAAAAGGAAGCAGTGCAACGGGAGATAGATAAGATGATCAAATGGGGAGTGATTGAAAGAAGTACGAGTCCATACAATAACGGTTTGGTCATTGTAGCAAAACGGGATGGTAGTCTGCGTATTGTGATTGATGCACGCACGTTGAATAGGGTCGTTCAAAGCGAAATAGACAGACCAGAGAGTATGGAGGAGATTTTGCAACGGTTTCATGACGTTAAGTTCATGACTAGCCTCGATCTGACGGCTAGTTACTGGCAAATAGAACTCGAAGAAGAATCTAGGCCATACACCGCCTTCTTGTTTGCGGGCAGGTGTTATCAGTATAGAGTACTGCCGTTTGGACTTAATATATCTGTGTCCGTATTCATCAGGGCCCTAGATAAAGTGCTAGGCCCGGTTTTGCATTCAAGATTGACTGTATATGTTGACGACCTATTGTTGGCCAATGCCACTTGGCATGACCATTGTGACCTGTTAGATGAAGTTTTTAGAACATTGCGCCGTGGCGGAATGACTCTAAAGCTAAAGAAATGCGAATTTGTGAAGCAGGAACTGAAATTTTTAGGGCATGTAATTACCACTGCTGGTATTACGAAAGACCCAGAGAAACTAGAGGCAATAAGGAATTGTCCTCCACCCAAGTCTAGGAAACAGTTAAGAAGTTTTCTACGGCTCACAGGATTTTACCGTAAATTTGTAAAAGGACAGGTGTTTAATGATGAAAATTTGAATAACCTCTAACGTAAAAATGTTCCGTTTGTGTGGACTAACGGGCGACAGGCCGCTTTCGAGAGATTAAAAGACGAGTTGTTAAGATCTAACATACTATTTCATCCTGATTTATCGCTACCCTCCCATCTGGGGACGGATTCGTCGAATTACGGGGTGGGGGTAGAACTGTTCCAAGAAGTTGGTGAAGGAGAGGATAAGTAACACCGGACGATAGCGTTCGCGAGTCGGACTATATCAAAAAGTGAGCGAAATTACACGATTTTAGAGAAGGAGTGTCTCGCTATCGTGTGGGGATTCCAGAAGTTCAGGGGGTACCTATGGGACCGTAAGGTGATTATTCATACGGACCATAAGGCGCTCACTTATCTGAAGGATTGTAAACTACTTCACGAAAGACTGACTAGGTGGTCGCTGTATTTACAGCAATTTAACTATGACATCTGTTACGTAAAAGGGACCGACAATTGCGAAGCGGATGCGGTATCGCGGTTGCCCGAGTCTAACCGAGATGTATTTAGAGATGAGTCAGATGGAGTGGTCAAATTATACTGTTTTAAAGAAGTTGAGGGACGTAAAATAATAGTGAACAGCTGTAAGAATCTACGTCGTCATCAGAACGAGGACGGTTGTTTAAATGTGGTGAAAACCCGATATGACGAAAGGAAATAATAGACAACTACCATTTGGCGTATAGTCACTGTGGACCAAAGAAATGTACGGAAAAGCTGAGTGAAGTAGTGCTTTTTAACAACATGTTAAAACGCGTTACTGACAGAGTGAAAACTTGCAATTTATGTCAGAAGGTGAAGGTTACCAACTGTACGAGTCGTGGTCCTATGAAAGTATTAGGCCTAACGACACCTTTGAATTACTGTGCGTGGACTTGTAGGGACCTGTGCCCAAGTCATCAGGAAACTTTGCCTACATTTTAGTAGTGCTAGAAGCTTTTTCCAAGTTCATCAAACTATACCCGATTAGGAAAGCTACAGCCAAAGCGGTCAATAGAAAGATTGTGAACGATTATTTTGTTCGTATTGGTAAGCCCAAGGCGATTCTATCAGACAATGGGACACAATTTACTTCTAAGTTGTGGAATGAAGGCATGGCAACTAATGGGGTCGAAGTGATCCATATTTCAGCTTACTGTCCGGCTGGAAATCCCGCTGAGAGGTATATGCGCGAGCTAGGCCGACTTTGCCGTACCTATTGCAACCATAGGGCATGGGGCAAATATGTAGCAGAATTTGAGAGAATTATGAACACCTTGAGACATGAATCTACAGGATTTTATCCAGAAGAAATCCTGTTAGTTGACAGAAGCAAAAGTTTAGTGGAAGAGATAATCAAATTCCCTCCACGGATTGACATCAGTATTGGTGTGGAAAAAGATCGTTTGCGAGAAGTAATGAAGCTAAAAGCCGATGCTCGCATACGTCGTCATGACGCTAAAGCGCGTTTTGCTAAGTTTGCAATCGGAGACTTAGTACTTGTAAAAGCTCATGAGAAATCGAGCGAGATAGACAATGAAATCTCTAAATTTAAGTTTGTTTATAATGGACCATATAAAGTCATCGGTATACCTCACACAAAAGCTTATTGCTTAGAGTATCCAAGCTCTGGAAAACTAACAGGTATACGGAACATTGTAGACTTGAAACTGTACCAACCTCGGATTGATTAATACCACAGAATGGGTAATTTGTACAGTATATAAATATAGAGTGTAAGATTTAACGATCTGCTAGATTGCCATGCTTTTGCCTGACCAAGAGGACATTAAAAAGTTATAATTAATAAGTAATTAATTTTGACTAAATGATTTAAGAGTAACTTATTATTAGTCAGTTGAAAAATCCAAGCTGCTGGTTTAAGTTTTCAGCTGAGTCACAGTAGATTAGGGTATGTAAATATGATTTTGTTACTAGCTGTAAGATTTCATAAATATGTGATTTACTAGTCATTGCCGACGTACTTAGACGCTGTTTTAAGTTTCAGGCTAGTACATGCGTGTGATGATGGACAGTGTTGAGTTATCCACTGTGATAGTGTTAATGGACTCCTTGAGATTACTCGGGAGTGAGTTTTTCCGAAAGAATTCAGTGAAACGGACGTTCTGGAAATGCCGTTACAAAGGCGAGTGAGATCAAGCGTGCCGCACAGGCGGGCGCAACAATACTGGCGAGGCGGAGCCGCTGTCGGCTCTTGTGCCAGTCGGCATTCTTTGTACTTGCGGATACGGAAGGCGGAGTTGTTTTTCTTCCCGGACAGCTGATGTGAAAGAATTCTGCTGTCCATATTTATGTTTTTTTTTATCGATCTGCTGCATATTACTTTCGTATTTAGCGTTAAGTGGACTCTCATGACGAGAATATTAATTATGAAAAGGTTATATAAAAATGTGTGTTCTATGTAATTAATTACTAATTTGCGTATTTTGATATACCTGTTCTTTATGACCATGTACTCTGGTTAATTTTGTAAACAGTATTCCATTTGCTGATACTGTTAGGAATTTTGCTGATTTAGAATAGCTGAACCATTTTCTATGTTCTCTATGGATTATAATATGTTATCACCCGTTTCTTTTTGTGTAAGATGACAGAGTGGAATAAGGTTGGGAGCGTATCCACTCAATTATTATGGTCTAAAAATTGGTTTATGGTTAATTAGCCTCATGCTAAATTTTCTTGATGTTTTGAACAAATGCATTTCCGCTGTTTTCTTTGTGGGGACATTTTCTGAGTCTTTTTAGGTTACACGAACATCCTCAGACAATGTGGGGCACGTGTAACGCCGGAAATGCATATCCACCAATTTCCATCTATTGTACTATAATTTTTTCCTTATTTTGTTACCTGAACATATGACATTTCTGTGTCTTTATATATTGTAATTGTTTTACTATTTGTATATATATATATATATATATATATATATATATATATATATATATATATATACATATATATATACACATATATATATATACATATATATATGCATTTATGTCGATGTATAATTGGTTTGTTTTGTAAATATTATTTGTATTTTTACACTGGGTCTGGCCTAGGGAAAACTATGGCATCGAACGTGTACATCGATAGGTCGTGTGGAGAACTTAAGTGTTTAGGATCTTTGGTAGTGTAAACTCTGCCGCATGGAGCGCGGGCAGAGGGAGTCTGGCTGGAGTAGGGCAGTGGAGCAGGTGTGTTGTGTGACACTCCCGCAAGTTGCTGCGCTTTCGGGGTTTGGCACCATGTAATTGCGCTCGACTGGCTATGATAGTTTCTGGCACGGTGTTATGGACAGGAAGCATTAGCTGGCACACATCAAGAGCCCGTTTCACCTGGTGACCGTGTCAAGAAGAAGGCGCGCCAACATCCAGCTTCTGCAACAGCGACGGCCGACAATGAGTGACTGTCGCCACCTCATCGATCGACGACTTCAAACCTTCAATCAATCAACAAGGAAGACTGGAAGCACATAAAGTTTTAGAACTGTATGGCAGACCTCAGCTTTTAAAATTGACCCATTTGCCTCACAAAATTACAGCAACTTAGCATGAATCTTTGCTGCTCATTGTCCCAATTGCATTACCAAGCAGGGTCCCTTCCTTTTCCGGAACGAACCCGAGTGTCGTTGAAATTCAAACGCCAGCATTAAAGTAATGTCATTCCATTTCACTGCTTTAATTTCAAAGTTCAGTTAAAGTATTCATAGCTGGCTACGATATTTAGATTACACAAGCACAAATTAAGAGTGCGAGTTTTGTTACCATATTTTAGCTTACCTGTGACTACAGCTCAGCTTGGTATGTACCAAATTTTACTATTGTTAATTGTTCAGAATTATTTAATTCAGGTTCAAAGTTAAATCTCTTATTTCTAAATTGCGTAGATTCAAGTAGCTTTTGAAATGATTGTTGAGGTAGACCAAGACCAACCTTATTTTATTGAATTTCATAGTGCTTCAGAAACAAAGTTCACAATTAATTTCAGTCTCTAAATTAACTTTCAATTTTCCAGTTTTATTAATTCTTTTGCTCAATTAAGTCAGAGTGTAGCGAAATTTATTACTTCTGACAAACATTCAGTTTTCACACAACACGTGTCAACCTTCAGTTGCCACACTTTTAGTGGTAAATATATGTGGATTAATCTTTCATTTTCAGTTATTATAGTAGTTGTCCATGGGACTGGCGACCGTAATTTTCCCCAAATCTCAAATATCTAATTAACGCCAATTAATTGTTAACGTAATGACAGCACATTTACTTTCTTTATTAACTTTACCCGTTTTCAAAATTAATTTCCACCAATTTCATTTGCATTTTTCCTTTCATTTAGATGTAACCCTTAACTCCCTCTTTACCGACAGATTAACTTTGGTGACGATTGCTTTTTCTAAATTTCCATTAGGTACACGCGGTTTAATTTTTCACTGTCATTAAGGTCGATAACTGAGGGGGAGGTTACAGGGTGCCTCAGACGTGTAACCAGTGGAACCCCATACCATAACGCCAGGTGATACGCCAGTATGGCGATGACGAATACACGCTTCCAATGTGCGTTCACCGCGATGTCGCCAAACACGGATGCGATCATCATGATGCTGTAAACAGAACCTAGAGTCATCCGAAAAAATGACGTTTTGCCATTCGTGCATCCAGGTTCGTCATTGAGTACACAATTGCAGGCGCTCCTGTCTGTGATGCAGCGTAAAGGGTAACCGCAGTCATGGTCTCCGATCTGATAGTCCATGCTGTTGCAAATGTCGTCCAACTGTTCGTGCAGATGGTTGTTGTCTTACAAACGTCCCCATCTGTTGACTCGGGGATCGAGACGTGGCTGTACGATCCGTAGAGCCATGCGGATAAGATGCCTGTCATATCGACTGCTAGTGATACGAGGCCGTTGTGATCCAGAATGGCGTTCCGTATTACCCTCCTGAACCCACCGATTCCATATTCTGCTAACAGTCATTCGATTTCGACCAACGCGAACAGCAATGTCGCGATACGATAAACCGCAATCGCAATAGGCTACAATCCGACCTTAATCAAAGTCGGAAACGTGATGGTACGCATTTCTGCTCCTTACACGAGGCATCACAACAACGTTTCACCAGGCAACGCCGGTCAACTGCTGTTTGTGTATGAGAAATCAGTTGGAAACTTTCCTCATATCAACACATTGTAGGTGTCGCCGCCGGCACCAACCTTGTGTGAATGCTCTGAAAAGCTAATCATTGGCATTTCAGAGCATCTTCTTCCTGTCGGTTAAATTTCACGTCTGTAGCACGTCATCTTCGTGGTGTAGCAATTTTAATGGCCAGTAGTGTATATTTGAGTGACTGTACTACATCTTTGGGCTTAGTTACTTACATACTGAAGATATCCCTGGCGTTTTTGCTGTTCTGATCAGCATATAGCACCTTGTGAAAGCTTTCATTCCCGTTCCAATACGTGTGTGCATCTCCTCACTCAAACATCTTCACCCTCGACCGTAATTTTTTCCTGGTTTTTCTTCTAGACAGCTTGCTTCTCGCTACTTCAGAGCTAATTTGTAATGAATGACTGCTTCCCTTGGTTTTCACCCTCTTTTCTGGAGATCAGTATATTCGTGTTCTTGAGTTACAGCAATAAAACTAACTATTGGATTAAACCACTTGGTCAGTGACTTATACTACCATAACTTGTACATTAATATACTACTATACTTTTCCGTACAATTTTCGAATATATATTTTAGCGTCTTCTAAAACGAAGCTAACGAGATGTTCACGACGTTATTTTTTTTCCACGAAAACCTGGACGATGGAAGAAACAGTGTCCCAAAACTTCGCTAAAACACATTACATTACCGCATCCTTTGCGTATGAGATTTAGACAGTAAGTTAAAGTCTTCAAAAATTTTAGCTGTGCGGACTGATAGGAATTTAATTTACTAGGTCCATACTACAGGGCTTCTTAATTGTGTAAGTCAAGTATCTTTTACACTTTGTATCACTACCAGCCTTGATATGAAACAAATCAACATCTTGCCATGTTTTTCGCTATCTCCACCCTTTGCTCTCTTGTGGCCTTCTGTTAGACATGAACGTCAGTTACATGCTCCAAAAGGTTGTAAAGCCTGTCGGCAATGTAGTTACTATCACACATAATGCAAATCATCTCTCATAAAAATTATCACAAATTAACACAACCCAATCTAAAAGACGCCCAAAAACAAAAAATATGAGCAAAAAATCTTCCTTGCTCTTCGGCAAATCTATGATAAAAAGTCTGTTAACAATGTCTTTATAACTTTCGCACTGTTCTATATAACCGTCTAAAATAATCATCATTCGGATGAACCATGTGTGTATAACTTCTTTAATTTGGAAGGTATCACGCAGTTAACAAATACTAGAATTATTCGTAAAGAGAGTTTCATTGAGGCCGAAAACAGAAACACGATTCCTTGGAAATTTATTAGAACAGCTCCAGTTATTGTTGGGATACTTATCAAAAACTTTCGACGCCTAATTTGGACGCTTTTTAAACCGTGGGATCAACTCTTGTATTTCCTACCGAGTGGCGTCAGTTTTTTTTCCTCTACTTGGTTGAAATTATATATCAAAGTCCCCGCACCTCACGCAATCGGCTGATTTCACCCACTTCGCCGTTTTCAAGTGAATAATGTGTGTAGATAAATCGGAAAAACCCATATAAATTCAATGTTATGTATCCATCTGTACTAAACTGTACCAGTTGGCTGCTCATGTTCTGAAGTTGATTTAGCAATACACGCTGCATCTCACGTCACACATATGTGTTGCTGAGGCAGCGTTCAAATAACGACTCTTTGTATTCCTTGGATATCAGTAATCTGGGAATGGTACTAGTCTGCTGACAACCATTTATTCACTTTCGTTGATCCGTCAGAAAATATGGACACAGGTGGAAGCCAGATCAGTATTATGGGTCATGTGATCAAACACATCTCAGCAGAACCGCCTACAGATGTCATGGGCCTCTATGTGGACAAACTTTTGTAAGGGTCCACAAGCCTTCTCAGCCCACTGGAGTTAATTATCACAAACACTGATTCTTCAAAGCGTTGTTTTACACTTGAGCAGTAAATAAATACTACTTGCGCACTACACTACCAATAAATTATTTATCAGTAGTAATCTCCATACTTGAATAGATACAAATATGAGTACACACAATAAAAATAATTACAGTTACTAAAAGAAACAAACCCCACATTCAGTGAAAAACCTTTCCAAACGTAGATCGTTACCTTGATTTAAAAACTAAGGTTAAAAGTGTCATTGTCAGCTGAAAAAGTTCGGACAGCTGTAGCTGGAACTTTGAATCTTCTATTCTCACATTTACACCATGTAAACTCATTTTAGAAGCACGTTCATGCTCTGTTTATAACAGTGCTACATGATTATGTTTCTTTTGCCTAAAGTTGATCTTAAATGATTTTCGATTAATGTTAATTCACTAAATCCTTTCTCACCTGAAGCAACAGTTACTACTAGGGTAATGGTAATCCTGAGTACAATTCAAAGTTTACGAAACACAGAGTATAAGCACAACTTATTAATTTAATTTAGAAGACAAATGGAAGCCTTTTGTTTTCCGTTGTCTTTGTCAAATACAGTAAAGTAGCTGCACTCACTGACTTAAACATTTGAATTTTTTTGGTAAGATTATCGCTCAGATCATCAGGATAAGTTCTAATTTCTTCACTGAATCTTTATCATCGAAAGTGGTTCTCATTCTGAGAATGGTTTCAAAAGTTGCACAAATGTGTCTCATGTCTTAATACCAATAATATGACTGAGAAACAACAGTGTGTATGATTACGTCAAAAAACCTCTTTTTGAAATTGTTGCTCTTCAGTTTCACCTAGAAGTGTGACATGTGCTCCACTAATGCTGCAGTTAGATTCATCAAAGAATACCTTCCTTTCACTTTCTCTCATTTTTGAAAAATCTGTCTCATTCTCAATTTCAGTAGCCATTTTTTTTATCTTTGCTTAAGAATTCGAGCCAGAGAGCTCCTACATCCGTTTCTATGCCAACTGTAAGAGCTTTAATACTTTTTAATCATTGTCAAGGGGAGATATCTTTCGACTGAAGAATCAAACTTCTTACATTTATTTGATCTCTACTCTAAAATGACCATCCAAATGTTCAAGAGAATAAATGTTCAAAACTTGGAGAAATAATTGGTGAGCCCGTTTACCTCTGCTATCCCATCACTATGTAAACTGTGTTGACTTATTGTAATTACTTCTACTAATTTTCCTTGTGTAGGGTTCACATCCTCAGTTCTTGTGCTCCATCTTGTTTCAAACAGATTATGAAGAGATCGACTGCCAATGCATTCAATAATCCTTCCCATCTTTGTGGGCTTGCAGTCAAGAAATTGGACAGCTGAATAATATATCCACTGCTTCATTACTACCTGTAGCGTGTAATTGCGCGAAGTTCAGAGTTTGAACAGCACAAGGAGAATATGTTGCCAGCACATAAATGTCTCTAATCTTTGATTGTATACCTTTTATTTGCCCAGCCACATGTGATCTATCATCAAAGCACTGACCACAACAGTGCTGTAAATCAATTTCATGCTTGTTAAATACATCTATGACAGTTTACTAATTGCACCGCCTTTCTTTTTCTGCAAATCAATCATACTTTTAACATAAACTGTTTATTCTCTTAAAATGGGTCGTATTTAGCCAATAATTCACATAAGCCCAAGAAGTTACCATTATCTTGTTCCTCTTTCTGGTGGCTGCTTCCTCTGAAAGGCAAATTTCGCAAAGCTAAGAAGATAGAAACTGTTCCGGCGTATCGCAACAGCAAATAAGGCGGTGAGACTACGTCAGCCAATAGCCCACTGACAATGATTGCACCACGACAGGGGTGCCCTCTAGCCGAAGAGAATACAAGCGCCGCTCCTTCCAGCCTCGGGCCGAAGTATTAGGACAATACTAGACCCAACCTAGCACAGAGTGCTGCCATAGCAGTTACGTGTGGTCCATATCAATTGCTTACATAGACCTTGTCTACAGTAAAGGACTGATTGTTTGCATTTCTTGATGCAATAATTTACCAACAGCCGTATGTATTGTAGAAATTTATTTTATGAACTTCTTACATTCTAGCAGTTTCGGCGCTACATTGATACTATCTTCAGGACCCACACATCATAGTCGTAAAATCGCTATACATGGAAGGAGCCACATAATTGGATCCATGAATCAAATCATTATGCAACAGCTCTTGTTGGCCAGGCATAACAATTTGATTCACAGATCCAGTTATATGGCTCCTTCTGTGTATAGTGATTTTACGACCATGACGTGTAGGGCCTGAAGATAGCATCAATGTCATGCCGAAACTGGTAGCACATAAGAAGTTCATAAAATAAATTTCTACAATACATACGGCTGTTGGTAAATTATTGCTTCAAGAAATACTTGCCGGCCGCATTCGTATGGTCCGTAATGGATCAACGAAGATGATCGTTGAATGTCGCCCATCACTTGCGACACCATTGTAAATTCAAAGTTAAGTATTGTCAATCAACTTATTTGTAATAAAAACTATTAATGTGATTTACTTGAATGGTTGAATAGCATTCTGAGAATGCAGCATCCTTTATGCACTCTATACGAAACGAATGGGCAGGATCCCGCATTTGCCGATGAGTATCCGCAGAATCCGGTGTCAGGTGGCCACGGAATTTTCTGTTTTTGTTGCTGGCGTCTTAATTCTCTCTTGTCTTTCCTTTCTAGGGGCGTTTATTTGCTTTAACAGTTTCTTGTCGTTTTTGCTAATCAGTGTTGTGTTGCAGAAAATTTCTTTACGTGTTTACCTTGTCTGTTTGTTGCAATTGTGTCTTCCAAAACGCCTCTCTCGCCCCCTGCCTAGGCGCGACACCCGCAAGCGTTAGATGCCACACTGCTAATGCAGATGTTTCAGTTCCAGACGCAACAGATCTTCATGTTACTCAACACAGTGCAGCAGCTACTGGCCAAAGCTGCGCGCCTGAGGGAACAAGCACCACCTACTACTGCTGCTATACCACCTTTTCGACAGTTTAGTGAACAAGAAGAGGAACGGCTTGAGATGTTGTCCCAATATGCCCAAGTCATCGCCCCCAATGTACCAGGTACTGTGAAACTTCCCAATCTATTATCAACAGTAGGAAGTGCAGTGTTCAGATTAATTCAAAAACTCTTTGCTAATGCCACTCCGAGTGAACTTGCGTTTGACAATGGTATCGACTCGCCAATAAACTATTATGACCAACAAGGGAATGTGCCAAATTGTTTTTGTGTTGTAAAATCGTTCATCCAATTTAGCTAACCTACATGTAACAGCCTATTGGCATCATTGTGAAATACTAACCAGTCTCTTTTTACTTCAGACGTTTGTTAGAGCTACTGGAATAAAAGCGATACTTGGTAATTTGTCTATATTTGAAATGTCCTTTCTAATATTTCTATCTCTGTCACTGTTGTTAAATGAACATGTCCATTGCCCAGGATCACTTGGATTCCAGACAGTCACTACATCCATCAGATTCAGACTTTTGTTTGCTAAGTTCTTCTTCATCTTCACGTAGCAAAACGCCTAGATCAGATGCAGTTAGTTTAGGTTTTTGCTCAGAAGTTTCTGTTTCTGCTGACATTAAAGGGTCACTTACATTCAACACTGGATAATCTTTTGGCACAAACTAGTTACCTATCTTTTTTTTTTTTTTGTTTTCTCTAGCTCTTCCACAAATGTTTCATCACATTTATGTTTCGTTCTGTTCGCCCCTGTGCAACAGATTTATGTGCATAACCTTACATTATTCTGGAATCAAATAATTAAAATACCTACTAAAATATGTTTACAAGAAAAAGGGAAGCTTTAAATAACAGTGAAAGTAGGAGTACTAAATTATTTTCAAAATCTTGCAACCTACCACAGATTCAAAACTATATATAGAAAATTGTGTGATAAATTCACAGATAACTGTAGTACCAATACAAACAAAGAAGCGCAATTTTCACGGAAACAATAACTAACACACTGCCATAACTCCCATAGCTCACTTACAGCTGAAACACAGTGCATGCAGAACACCAGCACACTGATAATAGAGCAAAGCGCAAAGAACAGTTGTCAGCATTCTTACTAAGGCTGTTTTTGTGCTGGCATAAGCTGTCGCCATCACACCGATCGGCAAAGATGGGGCAAAGAATGATAGCAGGCACTGGATCAAGCGCACCTATCATGACAGAGGTCAGAGGCACACTAACAAGCAACAAGCCGCCAACGCCCCCTTGACAGCATGTATTTAGACCGCACTCACTGACTCATTCTAGTTCAGCATCTGTCAGTTATTCAAAGGCTGACTCGCTCAGGCTACAATAGCACATGCGACCAGGTTAGTGCCTATAGCAGGAGTGGTTACGACCAGTGAGGCTAAAGACTGTAATAGCAAGATTACCGATATTGTTTGCAGGAGGACTATTACTGATTAGCTTGTACCACAAACATGGACTCTATTCAAGTAGCCACTTCATGTAAATAAAGAACCGTATTAATCCACATGTACATTTGTGTTCTGGAAAGGGGATACTGGCCACCCATAACCCAACATCCTCTCTCTTGCTTCCTTACAGTACACGACTGTGCAGTTTTTATGAAAACAGCAAAGTCACAATGCCAGAATCTCTAAATTCACGTAAGACTATTATTAATGGAATAACGCTAGCCTTGTCAACAAAGGGGTGTCAGAATGTCTCTGAATCCAAATTTAAATATGTTTAATCTCCAGAAAATTTTTTATTAATTTTTGCTGATAAACGTGTTGAACTCTGGCTCGGGGGATTTATCGTTAATTAAGCGATAGTGGTGGTCAGTCATCACTGCAGTCGATTGTCAGTATGTGTTGTATAACTGATTTCGACAATTAGAACGCTATAGCGTTTACAATTTTTCTTGAGTCGTGTCAGTGGCTGAGTCATAAGCCAGGTTCACACAGGCAACAAAAGTATCACCACTGCTACTGGCGAACTGCAGTTGCTTTGTAGTTGCATGTGTGAACTCATAGTTTTCAGTGGCGCCATTTAAGAAGCGCTACTTTTGTCACGCCACAAAAAGTTGAACTTGGTTCTACTTTGTTGCGCCATTTTGCCTTCTCCACAATCGAATACCGTCATTTGATTGCTACCCTGCAGCTGGATTCAAATCTTTGTAGTGCGTATTCGTTCGCAGATAGTGCTTTCATTTGTGCGTTTGCTATTAATATTTCGAAAAAGTGGTCAACAGCGACAATTATGAGATTCTTGGAGGTGTATCAAGAACGAGAATGCCTTTGGAACCACAAAAGCGAATCATACAAAGACAGAAGTTTGAGAGATGCTGCATTAATTGAAATAGTAAACATTATGCATGAATATGTACCTGGAATTGATGTAGCTACAACAAAATTAAAAATTCTAAGCATTCGAAATGCTTACATGAATGAACATAAAAAAGTACTGAAATCACTGAAGAGTGGTGCGTCTACAGGCGATATTTATAAACCCAGCCTTACTTGGTTTGAAGCTGCAGACCGGTTCTTAAAACATGTAATCGAGTCAAGAGAGACGAGAAACACTTTGGTAAGTAATATTTTACATTTATTATGTTTCCAAAACATCTTATTTAGTAATATGTACAGCCGTTTAATCAGCTGAGACAAGTGACGCCATTTTGCAAACTGCGCAATTACGAAGAATTTGTGGCGTCCTGTGTGAACGGTAGCACATAGCGCCACTCCAGAATGACTTGACTTGTAGCGATACTTCCGTTGCGTGTGTGAACCCGGCTTTAGGCTCAATTCACACTGAAATGTCGTGGCGGGGACGCGAGTCAGGGGTGTGACGCTGTTTCGCGTCACCTCGATGTTAGCAAATCAGGCAATCCACACGGACACCTCCCTTCGTGGTCCACGCCACTTTCGTTTGTCGCCACGAGTGGCACGCCGAAGGGACATGAGACGGAGACCTCTAAATGGCGTGCTCCGGTTTTCATTACTTTCAAGTTTTAAAATGCGGAATGACCTACAGCTTAACTAAGGTTTTGTGAAATAATAGAAAACTATCCTGTTTTATGATCATAATCGTGTAGACTATTGCAATCACAGAGTGCAAGACAAAGCATGGCAGAATATCGCTGGAGAACTGAGTGAAACAGGTCAGCGACAAAACCTCATAATGAAATAAATTGTACACGATAGTGCATAACTGAATCGTTCATCCGAACAAGGTAGTGACAAAAATAAGCAACTTTTACAAAAGAAAGAAAAAAAAACTGTTTTATGTTTACCTGTTTGGGCTTTCTTGATGCGGGCAGTGTATATGAGGTAAAAAGTCATTTTGCATCTTTTTGTAAATAATAATTGTCACATAATTACTTATGTTATCATTGAAAAAATAAAAATTTTATAATATTTTTCTTGATGAACGACGCTGTGCTGCTAAAACACACTGTGTTACTTATTTGCTGAAATATAAAGTTTATTTTGAGAAAGGAGAGCAGCACAGGTCAAAATACATAATGTTTGTTGCAGTACAGATATGCACAAACAGCAGTAGATGATACCCAAAAATTTCACAGCATTCACGCATAGAGTAGAAATATCTCTGGAGTGAGCATTCAGAAGCGCAGAACTGATTTTGTGTTGTCAACATACGTTGCCACAATGGTCACGTGATCTCGGGACGCCGTAGATTTGTCCGACATTTATCCTATAAATTTTGAATGTTGTCATATCGATAGTAAATACAGATTCCCTTCGTAAGTGCTGTGGATTTAGTATAGACGTTTTGCAGGCACCATAGCAGTTTACGTCTGATATTTGAAATAAATTGGGCTCTTAGCTTTGAAGAGCAAAATGAACGAGCATGACGTCACAGAAGCTTCACGTAAGCATGTATTTACAATGTCTTTCATGTCACATCTCGTCAACTCGCTTAACACAGTACTGAACGGCGAAATTGGGGTTCTGAGTCACCATCCATAATATGCATAAAATGTTATAGTATCAGAACTGAGGAGCTAACAACGACAAAATTTGTCAATGGCCGAAACAAACTTTATAACCTATGTTCTTGATCAATTATGTTTGGTAAATTACTGAGAAGTGAGACAACGTTTCAAAACATCGACAATTATTTGCTAGCGAAAATATGTACATTCATACACATCAAAGAAAGCTTCAAACGAATTAATGAGGCCTGTTAAACTTATCCATTATGTTTTTTCTTACGTAATTAATAACGTCATAAACAACTGTATTTGACTCCTTCATTAAAGCTGACTTTTTTGCTTAAAATGTCATATGGTGCAATTTGCTTCGTCTACTTATGTTCTTATACATATACGTTGTAGGCATCAGCGGCTTTGTGTTATAGTAAAACCTAAATAACTTTTCGCCTTCAGATATACGACCTCGGTTGTGTAAGAAAGTGGAAAAAATATCACAGTCTTCATGGAACATCTCCAATTTGTCACTAAAACAAAGCGCTATTATAAAATAAAGATTATGAAGATATAACAGTTCAAAATCCACTATTATAAGAAGAATGAGTGCGGCGAAAATAGGTTAATTTAAGATGTTAACAGGCTGGTACCGTCAAAATTTTCTTCCCGAGAAACCTTGATGTACTGTGAAATGACGTGACGTTCCGTTGACAACCTGTGCGAATGCCTCCATTCGAAAGGTATTGTAGAACGTTTTGGTGTTGTGTGACGAGACGTGACATCACCTGATGGCGGACGTGAATTGGCGCTAAACAATCGACATCGTCCCTGGATCACGTGACAATTCCAGTTTAATGTTGACAACACGCGCAGGACGCAATGCTCACTCCAGAGATATTTCTACTCTATGTATTCAAGTTGCAATTATACTAAAGATGTACAATCAGCATCACATTTCTGATCTCAGCCAATGAATTTTCCGAAACAGATGTACTAATCCTCTGTTCACTTAGTATTTGCTCATTAAAATTCTGTTTTTTGGCTGGTATGTACTGTCACATGTCACTCCTTGGCACTATTTATTGGCAGAAGTTGATTACACAAGGTAGGGAAAATTGACAGGTTGTCTGGTAGCAGATTTCTTTTCCCAGTACCTCTCCGTTTCTTTGCAATGTTTTTACAAACCCACGGTAGCGGGATGTTTTGACTCGTTCTTCCCCTTTAGTGTATCAGGGCCGTCACACGAAGTTTGTAGCCAGACACACCCTATTTTGAATAAGCTACTATGCAACACCTAGTCTAGTGCGTTAAGAACCCTGAAATACTCTAGTTCCGTGGTCGTCAACTATTTTTTTTTCCCCTAGGTTCCTGTAGTGGCATTGCGTAGCGGCACCTCGGGTCACAAATGTACCAATCTTATTATTAATAAGTAACCTACATAAATTAGTATATTATGATCTTCCAATAGACTAGCTGTAGGAAGGGAGAAATACGTTTGCTGCTGATGTCCAAAAGTCGATACCATTCAGAACACTTCGCGTTGATTGTTCTATTTTAGATTACTGCTTGCTCCCCCCCCCCCCCCCCCCCCCCCCACCGACCTAAAAATTATGACACCGCCATTGCCTGACGAAATGTTGTTGCGTTGCCTTTGTGAGCGAATTATTAATTGATTAATAACAGTAGCTGCACACATTATGCAACATGAGACAGGATCACAGATTTTCACTAAATGTTTTGAATGTAATTTTTCTTCTATTCACTGCATTGTACAACAGTCTTAATTTTGATAGAGTGAAGGCTTTCTCGTCCACATGACATTGCTGCTGGTAAACCTTTCTGGGTATAAAGTCGTGGTCCACGAAACTCTTCTGTTCCTAACGTTTCTCCCAGAACTGAGCTGGACATCTTCAGAGGCAATGGTCCTCCGTTGTGTCTTGCCATCTGACGGGTCGGACTTTTGGGATCATATCGGAAAGATTTTACGGAAACGTGACATTAGACTGGTTTTTAGATCAGCAAAGAAAATTGGTCAAGCACTCGTGTCAATGTTGGACAAATGCCCTCCTCTGTCAAAACTGTGTGTGAAATCTTATGTGACTTAACTGCTAAGGTCATCAGTCCCTAAGCTTACACACTACATAACCTAAATGATCCTCAGGACAAACACACACACTCATTCCCGAGGGAGGACCCGAACCTCCGCCAGGAGCAGCCGCACAGTCAATGACTGCAGCGCCTCTGACCGCTCGGCTAATCCCGCGCGGCCCCTTCTCTGTCAGCATGTGGCATATATAAAATTCCGTGTACGTGTGACAAAGTTTATATCGGAACAAACAAAAGCGTAAATACACGGCTAAAGGAACACAAAAATCTTTGCAGACTAGGGAAAACTGGCAAATCGGCTCAAGCAGAGCTTGCTCTTCAGCCATGAAGTCACGATTGAAGTTTCCTCCCAACAGAAATTTCATCTACGACGACGAATTATTATGCACAGCTATGTAGAGAAGCAATTGAAATACATGATTTCAATAGGGAAGAAGAGACCATGAAACTTAACAACGTATGGGCAGTAGCTCGCGTTGTGAGTGGGTTGCTGTCGCGCAGTCTTCTCTATCTTCATCGCTATGGAGTGAGCATTCTGGTGCGCAGAACGAGAATTATGCTCGCAACATCTCCTGCAGTTCAAGTCACGATGATTTGGGACAGCGCATTTTAGTCCGTATTGCGCTCAGCGAATATTGAGAGTCAATACTTTTGCTGGTGCATATAGATCATCGTCAGAAGTACTGTGTTTTATAGGCGTCTTAATAATTTGATATTTAGAAGTGAAGATAGCTTAAGATGTGAGGAGCAAGAGTATTGTACTCTTTCATCACACTGTGTAGCTCAGATTCCAATTTATTTTCGTTTAGACTTTTGTGTATTTTCTATGAACGAAATTATAAGTTTTTATATTGTGTAGTCATATTTTGACTCTTTGTTTATCTTTCGAGAAACTGGAATACAAAAATCGCATAATGTAGGAAACTGTCTCGTGCAGAAGTACTTAGATACACACACAAGCCTTTGAGAACTTGGATCAACTGGAGAAAATTAATCAGAATGTCACATATAAATTTTATCCGCAAATGGACATAGCACAATTGTATATGCACTGACCTTGCAGTTTACTCAGACACACTTGCAAATTAGTCTAGCATTTGTCTCGTAAGCACATGGCCAATAAATCGCAGAAATTAGCTCTACAGACTTCATAATACGGTTCCTCGTTTTTTCCTGAAACATGAAGTGCCTTATATCAGTATGACATTCACTAGTATACATTTATTGTAGATACCTATGAAAGGTAACGTTGTCATTTCATATAGCCCACTTTTTTTTTTACATCCGTAGCAATAACACTAGTGCACCATAGCTGTTACTAGTGCTCAGACGTGCAGAAAAGTGTATAAAAAAAGGTGGATAATGTTCAAGCTACGCTATTACTGCAAAATGTAGACAAGAAAAGTCATCCCAAAATCATGTGATTGGCCCGGTTTGATGTTGAGAACATGCACAGTGAAATATTTTGGTATAGTGTACTTTGAACATCTGTCACAAAATCAGCGATATTTAGGCTTACCATAAAATGAATATAACAGGAAAAATAGGAATTATTATCAAAATATTCCAGTTTCGACTAGATGGTACGCTATTGCATTAGAACTCTGCAAATATTTCACTTATAGCCTTTTTGGATACGTGAATCATGAAAAACCTTTTTATTCAATATGAGTTGGCGTTACAACGTTATTCCACTATCATGTGACAGTTTTCCAGGAACAGGACCATTTCTTCTCTAAATAAAGGGCGTCCGCTATCCCTCAGAGCCTTGCGTTTAATGTCCGTTCCACAGTTCGTAGACAAGGTGTGTTACTTCCTCCCATTTGGCTGCAGAAGGCGTAGGCACGTTTTCAGGTTGTAGGTTTTGTCACAAAACCTGTGTTACGTCATGTACAATTGACTGAACTGTGGAACGGCCTTTCGGAAAATAGACTGAAAGAGCTCTAATACTACTGCAGGAAACAAAATTCCATTCCTTTTGTTTTGCATTTCATACACACAGAGACGAATAATGATTATTCATTCATGCTTTTAGAAAACATTTTAAACAAACATTGATTGAGTTCCTGAAGTTTATGATTGATTACCTGAAGTTTATGAATAATCTCTCTTCCGGACAAATAGGCTGCTTTCAGTTCGTTGCTTTTCTTTGAATGCTGTCCTTCACTTTGTCTGGAAATAGCCGGGATACATATTGTGTTTTTTCATCACATCGACTATGCCATATTTCCGCCTAGTTTTCAGCCATAAAGGATGTCCCCAATTCGGTTTTACAGAGAGTATTCTACAGCGTTGGCCCCTTACTTAGCTTGCATTTATAGCAAATCTCTCGCCAAGCGCAGAGTACCAAAGGACTGGAAACGGCGTCTGAACTAGCATGTACCCATTTGGTGTCAAGTGATTAGCATGTGTTGGGATAGCAGCACAACATGCTGTTTGTTTTAACTGTGTGGTATTTTATTTATGACATGCTGGTTTAACCAGTCACTCTTTATTACAATTTGATGCAACATCACTAAGTGACTTTCAGTGTTGTAAAAAGCATGTATATCTAATAATGTTACATGATCCGATGATGACAGCATAGAACTGTCGACGCCGGTAATAGTAATAAGGAGAATTAGTAGCTATCTTGCCAAACTTGATTCTTCAAGATTAATATAACTTCAGATCGCCCCCAACGACTGACGCAATGTGAAACACATGTCAACAAGACAGTGCAGAGATACAATTTACATGTCGATCGATACCATGACTGATGAAATTTAAACTCTAAATTGCCCTACTGAATCTTTAAATTCGTTGATTGGTGTAGAATGCTATTACACTGTCTCAAATAGGAGGTCGGTTCGCTAGTCATTTTATGAGCATCAACAAAGCACAGGGCCAAACATTCCGATATTGTGGTGTTAACTGAAGGATTTATCGTCTTCACACGACCAATTGTACGTAGCATGCTAACGAGTTGGATCATCTCTAAATTTTTTCGTTTATAGTCCTGTCAATAAAACTACGAATATAGGGTATAAGCAATTGTGAAAAATGAAAATATAAATATGCACATACAATAAAAATTAAATTTCTTTTTAAATTAAGTACATTTGATTGTGACCTGTTTTATTTAAATAATAATATTTTAGTATATCACTCATTAATTAATTTAGTATACATTGTACACATCATATGTTTAATGGAATATACGTCCCCGTATATCTGATAGGGAGAATAATCCTCATGCCATTCACCGTTCGATATATTGCAGCAATTTGAAAATATTAATGAAACGATGTAAAAACGATATAAAACATATGTAAAGTTATGAAATGAATTAGAGCAATGACTAACTTTATAGAAAATTCGAAATGAAATTAGAAAAAGAAAAAAAATTAATTTCTTTTTTTTTTTTAATTGTCAGAGCTATTGTTGTAAAGCATCATAGCAAGCAGAGAATCTTGAAAGTGAGGTGATGTCTGTTCTTCTGTTGTCAGACGACGCATGTGTCTCGTGTGAAAATTTTCAACATTTGCTGAAACAAATGGAGTTTGCACTTTGAAATTTTAATTTAGTTTCAAATGCAGTACTAAAATTTAGCGATGCTAGTTCTATTTGTCAATATGTTCCTTTGTTACTCTGCTGCATCTAAACTCATGTTTTTAAATGCGAACCAAGTCCGGGCAACAGGATATGGTATGGTTCCCACATACTTGAGCAGTATCCTGTGATGACTCACATAGAACTTTTGTAAGCAGCCTCCTTTGCAGACGGATTACATTTTGCCAGTATCCTAACCATGAACTGAAACCTGCCATCTAATTTATCTACAAGTGAGCCAACTAGGTCATTCCACTTCATCCCACAAACTGCAGTCCCTAGGTAAAGACAAGATGGCGACTTGTACACAAGTTGTTGAAAATTGCTCCGTAAACTACGAGTTCTTATCGTCAGTGAAGTGTCGCTCGTTTGGTGAAAAAGTGAAAATCGGTGTTAGAACGTGCCCAGCAAAACATATATTTACTTATTTATTTATTTTGATCCAACATCAACTGACTACAAAAAAGGTTTTTTTTTGTTCCAGTCTTCTGGATAAGTCAGAGCCTTACTTATTAGGGTTACATATTATTGGCTAGTACTTTTATCTACACAACTTTTTCTAAATTTAGTTGAGAGAACAGAGTTACATATATGGACTATACATAAAAAATTGTTATTGCCATACTTAGATTAAGGAATCTACAGTTTGTGACATAGTATTCATATCTGACATTCAAATATTTACAGTTTGTGACACAGTCTAAGATCTGAGATTACATATATTTTTAGGTAGATGGTCTTCCATCATATGAGTTTACTAAATCTAGAAACTCATCTATTGAATATACAGGATTGTTTAGGAGCCATAATTTTAATTTCCTTTTTAGTTTTGTAATGGGCAATTTGGAGATACTAGGATGGAAGCAATTCAGTAGTTTTATGCCTGCATAGTGAGGGCTTTTCTCATAGAGTGTTGTTCTATGTGAGACGATGTGGGGTCTCTCTCTGCCTCTAGTGTTATGATCGTGTATTTCTGTATTAATTGTTTTGTTATTGTTTACTGCCCTAATGATTATCTTCAGCACATACAGATTATGAACAGTTAGTATTTTAAATTCTTTAAACAAATTTCTGCAGGACTCCCTGGCACATTTCTGTCCCATAATTCTAAGTGCCTTCTTTTGTAAGATAAGTACACATTTCGTATTACCTTTACTGCTGGATTCCTATACCTCTACCCAATAGCTTGGATGGGATTCAAATAGTGCAAAATATATTTGCCTCAGAGTGGTGATGTTACAAAAAGGTGTCAGCTTTCTTAGGACATGTATGGTAGAACTTAGCTTTTTGCAAATATCATTCACATGATCAGACCAGTTTAACTCCGCGTCAAGTGTCAGGCCAAGAAATTTGGTCGAGTATTGTTTTTTAATGTATTCGTCACCCATTAAGATTTGGTTTTCATGAGTTTTTTGCCTCCCAAGATCAAATTCAATATAGACAGATTTATTTATGTTTAATTTTAGTTTGTTTTAATTAAAATACTGCAGAATTAAGCCTGCTGCAGTATTGGATTCTACTTCAACCTGCGAATATCTTGGATTGCGGCATATTAACGTGGTATCATCTGCATATAAGATAGCTGTTGCATGGTTTGTTATGGACTGAATATCATTAACATAACTAATAAAAAGAAGTGGTCCTAATATTGACCCCTGTGGAATACCAAAATTTATGTCAGTGGTGTTTGATTTGTATGCTCCCTCTGTAGTGCTAATAGACACAAACTGCTTCCTATTTGTCAAGTGATATCACTCAAGCTGCTTGGCGAAAGTAAATCGCAATAATGTATTTTCGTGTGACTGTAATCATCCGTGTAACTGCCAAGAAGCTGCCACAGAGATGTGTAACTCTGAACTTGAACTAAATGAGAAAAATGAAGTATTCAAAGACTTAAAAGCAGCTAGAAACTACATTAAATTATTAGAGAACATGATTCAGCTTCTTACTGAAACCGCTCAGTATTTACGCCAAAAACATCGTACTCTGCCAACAGCACAGAAAATGAGGTATGCCTAAATATTTACTCTGATAGCCATGGACGCGGTCTTGCGTTAATTCTCAATAATCATCATGACTTAAAAGACTACAGTTGTGTAAAACCAGGTCTTCCAATGCAGGAAATTATAAAATACAACAAAAAAGCACAAATCGTTATATTTTATTAATTGGAGGTGCCAATGATTTGTACAGGAATGAGGTACTGAATGCTGTGCACAACTTAAGGAAATTTCTGGACGATACTAAGAAGCAGAACGTTATTGTCACTAGCATTCCTTGTAGACATGACCTTATCCTCACTTTGAGTGTAAACGCTAAAATTAGGGAAGCCAACTCACAATTTCAGGAAATATGCAAAATGTATCCAAATACAAACTCTCTTTGTACAGATTTTCTTAAGAGAGACTGCTTCACGAAACATGGCATGCATCTTAACAAAAAGGGCAAGAAACTTGTGTGTTTGAGAAAATCAGTGAAATGTTAGAGAGATCGAACAAACATATCGATAGCATGTCATTACAATTACCTCCAACAGTCTATTCTTCCAAGCATAAATTCTCAGCAAATACTCCTTCCATTAAAGACACAAAAGAAACAGAGCCAGAAATCCTGTGTGAAGAAGGGCATACTGTGATGAGCAACTTACCTCCATCAGTTTTAAAACAAGCACCAACAGAAGTATTTCCACAAAAAATGCTAAAAGCATCAGAAACAACAACAAAAGCAGCAACAGCAGCTACATCAACAGCAGAGCCACCTCTGATACCAGAAGCGGCAACAGAATCAATGGTAGTGGGACCAACTCCACCAAAAGTAATAAAAACATCAAGAACAGTTACACTAACAACAACAAATGTTGTAAAAGCTCCATCAACTGCAGAGCCAGCCATAATACCAGCAGGAAAATCAACAGCAAAAGCAACAGAACCATCATTAGCAACAGCAGAACCATCCACAATAGCAGCAGAATCAACTCCAACATTAGCAGAACCAGTACTGTCAACTAAAAAAACGTCAGACAGCAGACTGAAGCCAGTGCCTCCATCCCATCTAAATGATTATGTAGCGGAAATCAGAAAGAGGAGGAAGCCCACAAGAGAAACAGTGATATGACCTTATTTAAGTTGGTTAAGCAGAGAAATCTACAACACAGTATTTACAACTTTAAAATAAATCACCAGAATGTACAGGGCTTGAGCAAGAAATATGAACAGTTAGACGTGTTTGTAAATGAAACTATACCTGATGTTCTTGGTATTAGTGAACACTGGCTGTCTGATGCCAAATTAGAACTTTTTAAACCTCTAAACATGGTACTAGCTAATAAGTTTTGCAGATCTTCTATCAGAGGTGGGGGTGTGTCAATGTATGTAAAAAGCACATTTGATTTTAATTCTCTTAATGTAAGTAAATATTCATTAGAAGGAACAATTGAATTACGTGTAAAGGTACCAAATGATGAAATTTATGTTATATGTTTATATAGACCGCTATGTGGAAACTTCAAAGTTTTCTTAACAAAGTTCTGTGACATGATAGAGAATGTTTTTATATCACACCTGAACAAGTTAGTAATTGTAGGAGATTTCAACATAAATGTATTAGCAGATAAGCTACACACTAGACTATTCAAGAATACTCTGCTTGAATATAATGTAAGATACCTGATAAACACTGCAACCAGGGAGACTGAAACATGCCAGTCTGCAATAGATAACATAATCACTGGTATTCATCTTTACGATCTTACATCTTCTGTTATTATAAGTGCTTTGTCAGGCCACCATGCAGTAAACTAAGTGTGAACATAAAAAAGGTTCCTACACACAGTTGCTATAGATATATTACGGTGAATACAGACCAAAATTTAACTCGTTTGAATAATATGCTAAAGAATGTGGATTGGAACAGTATTCTAACAACACATCACAGTTATGGCAAATTTTCAAGTGAACTATTCTACATTCTCAACCAAGCCTGCCCATTAATAAAAAAGAGAACTCAGTCACGTGCTGTAACCCAAAACTGGATATCAAGTTCAGTCACTGAGGCTAGAGAAAAACTAAGATGGTTTGAGTATGCTATGTTAAATGACATGAACAATAAAAAATTAAAAGAAGAGTTCAAAAAGTATCAGAAATACTATGTAGTCCTCCTAATTTCGGAAAACAGGAACATTTTGAAAGTGTTATTCAGAACTCAAATATCTCCAAAACATTATGGTCACTAGTAAATAGAGAAATAGGTAAATCTGGGAAACATACAACTGAAAATCACTTGCTGATAAACAGCACAATAGAAACTGATTAGAATAAGATAGCAGATCTGTTTAACAATTACTTTGCTTCTATTGGCTCCAGCATAAATAATCAGCTTAAAAATCATAAATACAAATTCAGAGGTACACCAGTGCCAGGAAGTAGATTTTTGATGCCAACAAGGAAAGAAGAAATAATTAAAATAGTGAGTAGCTTAAAGAATTCCCATGCAGCAGGATATGATGGCCATAGTCTGGACACTCTTAAGAAATGTGTGCATAAAATTGCATCACCTTTATCAATAGTTATCAACTCTCATATGGAAGATGGTCTATTTCCAGATGAGTTGAAAATTGCTCGAGTTGTGCCTATTTTTAAAAAAGGAGACAGAAATCTAATAGAAAACTTTTGAACCATTTCTGTTCTTCCAATAATATCCAAAATCTTTGAGAAAGTAATATACATAAGAATCTGGAACTTCCTGGTATGCAAAAAAGTGATTTCTAAGGGGCAGTATGGGTTTGTCAAGCGGTCATCCATCATTACAGCAGCATCCAACTTAATCAAAGGTGTCACTCAAGCAATAGATAATAAATAACATGGATGTGGCAGCTTTCTAGACTTACAAAAAGCATTTGACTGTGTTGATATGACCATATTGCTGGACAAACTGTGAAACTCTGGCATTTGAGGCACAGCCCATAATCTGATGATTTCCTACTTGACAAACAGGAAGCAGTTTGTGTCTATTAGCACAACAGAGGGAGCATACAAATCAAACACCAATGACATAAATTTTGCTATTCCACAGGGGTCAATATTAGGACCACTCCTTTTTATTATTTATTTTAAATTTCTGCTACCAGTCACTTTTTATTGTATGCTAAGTGACTGGTAGCAGAAACTTGAAATAAATAATTATCCCACACAGTCACAGTTCACAAACATAGCCATTATGGCTGAAAATAATAACTTCTTTTTATTATTTATGTTAATGATATTCAGTCCATAACAAACCATGCAACAGCTATCTTATATGCAGGTGATACCACGTTAATATGCCACAATCCAAGCTATTTACAGCTCAAAGTGGAATCCAATACTGCAGCAGGCTTAATTATGCAGTATTTTAATGAAAACAAACTAAAATTAAACACAAATAAATCTGTCTATATTGAATTTGATCTTGGGAGACAAAAAACTCATGAAAACCAAATCTTAATGGGTGATGAATGCATTAAAAAACAATACTTGACCAAATTTCTTGGCCTGACACTTGGTGTGGAGTTAAACTGGTCTGATCATGTGAATGATATTTGCAAAAAGCTAAGTTCTACCATATATGTCCTAAGAAAACTGAGACCTTTTTGTAACATCACCACTCTGGGGCAAATATATTTTGCACTATTTGAATCCCATCCAAGCTATGGGATAGAGGTATGGGGATCCAGCAGTAAAGGTAATACGAAATGTGTACTTATCTTACAAAAGAAGGCACTTAGAACTATGGGAAAGAAATGTGCTAGGGAGCCCTGCAGAAATTTGTTTAAAGAATTTAAAATACTAACTGTTCATAATCTGTATGTGCTGAAGATAATCATTATGGCAGAAAACAATAACAAAACACTTAATACAGAAATACACGATCATAACACTAGAGGCAGAGAGAGACCCCACATCGTCTCACATAGAACAACACTCTATGAGAAAAGCCCTCACTATGCAGGCATAAAACTACTGAATTGCTTCCATCCTAATATCTCCAAATTGCCCATTACAAAACTAAAAAGGAAATTAAAATTATGTCTCCTAAACAATCCTGTATATTCAATAGATGAGTTTCTAGATTTAGTACACTCGTATGATGGAAGACCATCTACCTAAAAATATATGTAATCTCAGATCTTAGACTGTGTACACAAACTGTAAATATTTGAATCTCAGATCTGAATACTGTGTCACAAACTGTAGATTCCTTTATCTAAGTATTGCAATAACAAATTGTTTTTATGCATAGTCCATATATGTAAAATTGTTGTCTCAACTAAATGTAGAAAAAGTTGTGTAGATAAAAGTACCAGGCAATAATATGTAACTCTAGTAAGTAAGGCTCTGACTTATCCAGAAGATTGGAACAAAAAAAGCGTTTCTTTTTGTAATCAGTTGATGTTGGATCAAAATAAAATAAATAAATAGGTTTTTGTGTGAAGTGACTGATTCCAATTGTGTCTCATTGATGATGAAGTCATTGGAAATAGGATAGATGTTGGACTGACTCCATCGACACATTGAAAAAATGAAATTGCAAATATCTGCCCCAAAATACCAGAGAGCATGTGCCTGATGACCCTTAGGACTTGTCTTGTGATTACAAAATCAGTCTATGGTGGCTTAAGATTGGTAATTATTTTGTGAATGTGGGATATGCACTTTTCTTTTGCCACAGAAATCCTAATTCTAAAGAACACAATTTTGGCTGGGAACCAGTAGGCTCAACCTGAAAACAGAGTTCCTGGAAATTAATAGTCCTACAAACTACAAAATGAAGAGGATTCAGACCTTGTCAATCTTAACTTTTAGGAATTAATCTCCAGACTGGAGAGCTAAATATTATTCAGCTCCTTAATGACAATATAAAATGGGACAAGAAATGTGTTACAAGTCACTGATCCTAAGTCAGTACAGAAGCAATTTAATATTATTGTTGACAATACTGTGACATGACTACTTATGTCACTTAGTCATAGTAGCTGAAAAATTGTGGATAGTGCAGAAGATTTGTTATTTCTTAAAATATGTGAACGGGAAAGTTTTATTCCATGAAAATGGATGGCAGATGTGTAGCTTGGATACTGATGATTAAAAAATAATCCCCTGTGAAAGGTAAACTCAGTTAAATGGTGTTGAATTCCATTTGGAATTAAATAATGATTCTTAAGTTTCCATAAACAAGGATTGCTTCACCTATAATAGAAGAGAATGCAAACAGCAAAGAGAACAGCTATGACTGTCCAGATTTTCTAGTCAGTACATACTTGATAGTTACCCTCTGAGCCACATATTTATAACAATATTTGTATATGAACTCTCAGAAATAATCCTGTGATCACAGTACCTGTTACTGAGGATATAAAAGAGTGAAATTACGCTATCTCTTTCAACAGCATACATACCTGATGATCGAAAACATTTTATCACTGCCTATTATGAGACTGAATGCTGCCTGGTGGCATTACAGGCATAGGGTAGGGTAAGGAAAGCATGTAAGCAGAGCAGAAACAAATAGGGAATCATTCTACCAACAATACGAATCGCAAATGGGGGATCCATTGACGAACACAAATTTTAGAAAGCACATATTGTTATGGCCTGCAGCCTGAATTCAACAATCTCAAGATGGTGAAGCTGGTTGGCTATCTGCATACTACCATTGAGAGCATCTATGGAAAATGGTTAAACTATGGTGAGTCAATAAGTAAGTGTTGGACACACACCCCATCATAGAATGTGGAGCTCAGAGGCTTGTCTGCTTTACAGAAAGCGGGATAAGAGATGATCTGTGGCAGATCTGACGACAGAGTACAATGCTGGTGCAGCCACATCTGTTTTGGAGCATACCATTCAATAGACATTGTTGAACATCAGGCTCCATGGTTGCAGTGTGCGATATCATTGAGATTTGACAAGGACCAATGGTAATGCATCATGTTGTCAGATGAAAAACAGTTTTGTTACACCAGCTTCATGGTGGATACACAGTCATCTAGGTGAATGGATGCTGGAAACATGAGGCATTCACCTGGTTACTGTGTGACATGTTGTAGTAACCAAAGGCACTGTGACAGCTGTGGACTATGTGAACAGTGACTCCTATTTCCAGCAGGATAACTGGCTCTGGCACAAAGCCAAGATTATGCTACAGTGGTTTGAGAACCATGATAGTGATCTCACATTCAAGTCGTGGCCACCAAATTTATCTACTCTCAGTCTGATGGAGCACTACTATGATGCTGTCAGACAACAGCTCCAAATCCATAAATCACCAGCCCATAATTTACAGGAACTGTATGTCCAGTGCAAAGAAATCAGGCACAGCATATTTATTTATATACTGACCAATTTATTACTTAACAAAACTCCTCCTGCACAGGCCATGAAGGCCAAAAGGTACCGACTGGCCTTTGTGTCTTCCTCAGCCCACCGGCATCATGGGATGCGGAAATGGAGGGGCACAGGGTCAGCACACCGATCTCCTGGCCATATGCCAGTTTCCGAGACTGGAGCCACTACTTCTCAATCATGTAGCTCCTCTGTTTGCCTCACAAGGGCTGAGTGCACCTCGCTTGCAGCAGCGCTCAGCAGACCGGATGGTCACCTGTGCAAATGCTAGCCCAGCACGACAGCACTTAACTTTGGTCATCTGACGGGAAATGATGGTACCACTGCAGCAAGGCTGTTGGCTATTTATTTATTACATATTCCATTAATCCTTATTGTGATAAATCACAAGGATGTGGAACGAGTCATGATTACATAACACAGATATAATACATGTATATAAAATGACAAATGATGAGTAAGCTTGATGGTTAAAAATAAATCAAAGGTATAGCTTAAGCAACATAAAACAATTACTGAAAAGAAAATATAGTACATGGTCCAACTTAAACAGTTAAGATGAGTTATAGCAAAACACATTAAAACAAAGCTGTAAGAATATAAATACCAATGGCAATAAAATTTACAAAAATACAATCATTGATTTATCTGCAGGTACTCATCAAGAGAGTAGAAGGAATTTCCTGTTAGATATTCTCTTAATTTACATTTAAAAGTAGGTAAGATATTAATGTGAACTTTAATACCTGAAGGAAGAAACCTGAAAATTTTTGTGGCAGAATAATTAATACTTTTTTGCACAAGACTTAAATGTTTCAGATCCCTATGTAAATCATTTTTCAACCTAGTATCATGTTTCTGACATTCACTATTAGTTTTAAAAATAGACTGGTTATTAGAAACAAAAATCATCAAAGAGAATATTTGTTGAGAGGTGACTGTTAATATTTGTACCTTACAGAACAAATTTCTACAAGAATATCTTGGATTAACACCAGTCATGATTCTCACAGCTCTCTTCTGTCCAGTAAATATTTTTTTTGGATAAAGGCTAGTTATCCCAAAATATTATGCCATATGAGATGATAGAATGAAAATAACCAAAGTAGGCAACTTTGATAGTGTCCACGTCACCAGTGGGGATGATTACATGCAAAGCATAAGTTGCCACACTGGGCCTTCTATGTAGGTCTAGGATATGCACAGACCAGTTCAACTTGCCATCAATTAGAATGCCCAAGAACTTAGATGATTCACAGTGTAGTATATTTAGTTTACCACAGTTTAAGTGGCATACTTCATTTTCTTGATAAAATGTATTAAATTGCATAAACTGAATTTTTTTTCAATATTTAGAGTTAGTGCATTGCACTTAAACCAGTGCAGGATGTCACAAGTACAGCATTACATTTATTTTCTAGGTCATTTTTGGTTTGACTTTCAAGCAGAATAGTTGTATCATCAGCAAAAGGAGTAAATTTATGCTTTGTGTCTGTACAAAGTGGGAGATCATTGATGAAGATAAAAAAAGCAAAGGTCCCAACCAGATGAGATGGGGCTATCATCGGGACCATTAATTATCACCTTCTGTTTTCTGTTTTGTAGATATGATTCAATCCACTACCAATGCTACTTCTCAAGCCATAAGAATTAGCCTTCTGTAGGAAAATGATGTGGTCTAAGCAGTCAAAGGCCTTTGACAAGTCACAGAAGATTCCAATAGGTGACATTTTATTATTTATAGACTCTAAAATTTCATTTGTGAGAGGAAACATAGCCTGCTCAGTTGATCTACCTTTTTGGAAACCAAGCTGGGTTCTGTTGAGTATGTTGCAGTTGTTAAGATGTTCTACAATTCTTTTATACAATAGTTTCTCCAATACCTTTGAGAAACTACTTGTAGTGATATTGGATGGTAGTTAGATAAATTGGTTTTGTTTTATTTATTTATTTATTTATATACTTGTTCCATAGATCTGTACATGTGAGCAAGTCACTCAGATGTGGAACATGTCAATATACTTGATAAAATACATAGAATAAAGACATTGGTATAGTATAAATAACAGTGCACAAAAGTCATACTTTTTAGCTTAAAAACTAGTCAACATAAATGTGAAGAGAGCAGTTTGATATTTAGGGCATTATTGCATTTATTTTAACCTTGAACAGTAATTAAAACTTCCCACTTTGGCTTTAAAAGTGACCCAAAAATGAAAATGAGAAAAACAGGAATTTTTACATTAGGGCATTATTACATTAGTTTAACAGTAAACAGTGTCAAAAAATTTAAAAACATCTTTCCAATCTGGGTTTTACTTATTTCTCTGAAAGAATTCCTCTAGTGAATAAAGTGAGGTCTCAAGTAAATAATTTTTCAAGCTACGTTTAAATACTGATGTACTACTCCTTATACTTTTGATGCTGTTGGGTAGGGAATTGAAAATTTTCGTTCCAGCATACTTTACCCCTTTCTGAATAAGTGTCAAGTTCTTTAACTCACAGTGGAAATCCTCTTTTCTTCTGGTGTTATGTCACCCTTCTTGAAAAGTGGTTTCACAATGCAAGCTTTAATCGCTCTGGGACAACAGCTTGCTGCATAGACTTATTAAAAATGTGACACAGGACTTGATACATGTGGTCACTACAGTGCTTTAGAATTTTAGGTGAATTTTTCTCAAAACCTATGGAATTTTTATTTTTTAAGGCCTTGAATGTATGTTTAACTTCAGTAATAGTGACAGGGGCAATAAAAATTCAGTTATATGTGTTGGGATTAGCTCTTCATTAATAAACATATAGCAGCATTTAAGGAACCTCTACCACCTACATGTTTTGCTGCAGATAAGAAGTAATTTGTAAATATGTTGGATACTGTTACAGGATTATGAATAACCTCACCATTACAGCTTATCTCTATGGTATTAACATTCTTGTTACTCTTGCCTCACTCTCTCTTTATAACTTTCAAAAGCACTTTTATTTTGTTCTTGGATTTATCAAATTCATACTTAATATACAAGCTCCTGGATTTGTTTATCACCCTTTTTAAAATTTCACAATATAGTTTGTAATGAGATGTTTCAAGTGGATCATTTGATACTCTTAGGCATGTAGCTCCCTTTTAGTCCTACAAGAAATGTTAATACCTTCAGTAATCCAAGGTTTGTTCTTTCTGACAGATTATATATATATATATTTTTTTTTTCGGAGGCCATTTCAAATACAGAAGTAAATTTATTTAAAAAAAGGTTAAATTTAATATTAACATCTGATGTACTATACATTGGATAGAAATCTATATGTGCCAAATGGTAATTAAAGGCAGACATAGTTTCAGTGTTTGTAAGTCTATAGGGCTTATAGGTGTGGGAGATTTTGTTGCACAAACTAAAGTTATTGACTTAAAGAAGTTGTCCATCATCGTCAGACAGGCCATAAATTACTTTGTGTACACTACCATTGTTGACTCTACTCTTGTCAATGAAAATATTGTCGAAAGGCTCTCTCAATTTTGTGTAACTCTAGTGGGCCAGTTAACCATAGCAACCAAGTTGTAAGAATGCATTATATGGTCCTACTCAGTCTTAAGGTGGTTAGCAGTTAAGATGTTGACATTAAAGTCACCTGCAAATATTAAATTTCAGGTTTTGGAGATCAGTTTGGCCAACAAAGATTCTAACTTATTCATAAAGATGCAAAACTTCCCTGCTGGAGCTCTGTAAATTGCAAGCACAGTAAGTAACATGTCTTTGCAGTAATTTCAGTAACACAAACTTCAAAATGTTTATCTACACAACACTTACTTAAATCCAAAGGTTTATAAATGATTTTACTGTCTATATAAATTATGGCACCACCTTTCTCTTTACTTGTTCTGCAATAATGAGTAGCTTGATCATACCCACCAAGCTGCAACCCATCAGCTGCAACTGTCATGTGATGCTCAGTAAGAGATAAAACATGAGGATGGTCAACAATGTTCATATTCCCTAGATTTACAGATAAAAGTCTAACTTACTTTTGACACATTTGATATTCTGATCCTCTCATGACCCATGGACCTTGCCGTTGGTGGGGAGGCTTGCGTGCCTCAGTGATACAGATAGCCATACCATACGTGCAACCACAATGGAGGGGTATCTGTTGAGAGGCCAGACAAAGGTGTGGCTCCTGAAGAGGAGCAGCAGCCTTTTCATTAGTTACATGGGCAATAGTGTAGATGATTGACTGATCTGGCCTTGTAACATTAATTAAAACGGCCTTGCTGTGTAGACACTGCAAACGGCTGAAAGCAAGGGGAAACTACAGCCGTAATTTTTCCCGAGAGGATGCAGCTTTTCTGTATGGTTAAATGATGATGGCATCCTCTTGGGTAAAATATTACAGAGCTAAAATAGTCCCCCATTTGGATCTCTGGGTGGGGACTACTCAGGAGGATGTCATTATAAGGAGAAACAAAACTGGCATTCTGTGGATCGAAGTGTGGAATGTCAGATCCCTTAATCTTGCAGGTAGGCTAGAAAATTTAAAAAGGGAAAGGAATAGATTAAAGTTATATATAGTGGGAATTAGTGAAGTTCAGTGGCAGGAGGAACAGGGCATCTGGGCAGGTGAATACAGGTTATAAATACAAAATCAAATAGGGGTAATGCAGGAGTAAGTTTAATAATGAATAATAAAATAGGAGCACGGGTTAGCTACAATGAACAACATAGTGAATACATTACTGTAACCAAGATAGACACTAAGCCCACCCCTTCCACAGTACTACGAGTAGATATGCCAACTAGCTCCGCAGATGATGAAGAGATTGAAGAAATGTATGATGAGATAAAAGAAATTACTCAGATAGTGAAGGGAGACGAAAATTTAATAGTCATGGGGGACAGGAATTTGATAGTAGGAAAAGTAAGAGAAGTAAAAGTAGTATGTGAAATGGAATGGGAATAAGGAATGAGAGAGGAATTCGCTCGGCAGAATTTTGCAGAGAGCATAACTTAATCATAGCTAACACTTGCTTTAAGAATCATGAAAGAAGGTTGTATACATGGAAGAAGCCTGAAGACACTGTAAGGTTTCAGATAGATTATGTAATGGTAAGACAGAGATTTAGGAACCAGGTTTTAAATTGTAAGACATTTACAGGGGCAAATATGGATTCTGATCATAATCTATTGGTTATGAACCGTAGATTAAAACTGAAGAAATTGCAAAAAGGTGGGAATTTAAGGAGATGGGATAAACTGAAAGAACCAGAGGTTGTAGAGAGTTTCAGGGAGAGCATTAGAGAATGATTGATAAGAATGGGGGACAGAAATACAGTAGAAGAGAATGTGTAACTTTGAGAGATGACATAGTGAAGGCAGCAGAGGATCAAGTAGGTAAAAAGATGAGGGCTAGCAGAAATCCTTGGGTAACAGAAGATATATTGAATTTAATTGATGAAAGGAGAAAATATAAAAATGCAGTAAATGAAGCAGGCAAAAAGGAATACAAACGTGTCAATGAGATTGACAGGAAGTGCAAAATCGCTAAGCAGGGATGGCTAGAGGACAAATGTAAGGATGTAGAGGCATATATCACTAGGGTAAGATATATACTGCCTATTAAAGAGACATTTGGAGAAAAGAGAACCACTTGTATGAATATCAAGAGCATAAAGAGAAACTCAGTTCTAAGCAAAGAAGGGAAAGTAGAAAGGTGGAAGGGGAATGTAGAGGGTCTATACAAGGGCAATGTACTTATGGGCAATGTTATGGAAGAGGACATAGATGAAGATGAAATGGGAGATCTGATACTGCTTGAAGAGTTTGACAGTGCACTGAAAGACCTAAGCTGGAAGAAGGTCCCAGGAGTAGACAACATTTCATTAGAACTACTGAGTGCCTTGGGAGAGCCAGCAATGGCAAAACTCTACCATGTGGTGAGCAAGATGTATGAGACTGGCGAAATACCCTCTGACTTCTAGAAGAATATAATAATTCAAATCCCAAAGAAAGCAAGTGTTGACAGGTGTCAGAATTACCGAACTATCAATTTAATAAGTCACGGCTGCAAAATACTAACACGAATTCTTTATAGATGACTGGAAAAACAGGTAGAAGCTGACCTCAGGGAAGACCAGTTTGGATTACATAGAAATGTTGGAACAAGTGAGGCAGTACTGACCCTACAACTTATCTTAGAAGGTAGATTAAGGAAAGGCTAACCTACATTTCTAGCATTTGTATTGATAGAGAAAGCTTTTGACAATTTATTTTTATTTATTTATCCATCTGTAGGCAATAAATATTGTATGGATGTTGTCCAAAAGTACATGTAGATTTATGGGAAACAATCTGTGCAAAAGAAACATTCAAAATTTTTCGTTAAGTAGTACAGAGAATAATACATACAGAATTGTACAAAAAATGTGCAAAATAATACTTGGTCATATAAGACACAGTAATGCAACTTTTTATACATGTATACTAACAGTATTGTAACTGCATTGTCTGTTAGCCCTAAAGCTTCACTTTTGCTTTCCCTAAACAGGAAGCCCTTATATTCACTACAATAATTCAGCAAAGATTTTCCACACTCAACAGCTGTTCATCAGATTTAAAAATTTAACAGAAACTTTGGGGATGAAAGATAGTGTTTTCAGTTTTGCCTTAATATAAAAATTATCAGAATTATTTATTGGCCTAAATTGTCATTTACTGAGTAAAAACGTTGTTAAAGTAGAAATTCTTTAAATTGTACTTTAAATCTGTCTTTATCTTCTAACTTTCTGGTATTGGTTGGCAGTATGTTGTAGAGTTCTGTATCCATATGGCTCACATGCCTTTGTGTGTGTGTTCTTTTTGTACACTGAGAATGGAGTGCTGTGGTATTTTGAGTATTGTACCTATGCAAGTCAGCATTTGTCTGAAAATCTGCAATTTGTACAAAAACCAGATGGCAGTTATAAGAGTGGAAGGGCATGAAAGGGAAGCAGTGGTTGGGAAGGGAGTGAGACAGGGTTGTAGCCTATCCCTGATGTTATTCAGTCTATATATTGAGCAAGCAATTATGGAAACAAAAGGAAAATTTGGAGTAGGAATTAAAATCCATGGAGAATAAATAAAAACTTTGAGGTTTGCCGATGACCTTGTAATTCTGTCAGAGACAGCAAAGGACCTGGAAGAGCAGTTGAATGGAAAGGACAGTGTGTTGAAAGGAGGTTATAAGATGAACATCAACAAAAGCAAAATGAGGATAATGGAATGTAGTCAAATTAAGTCAGGTGATGCTGAGGGAATTAGATTAGGAAATGACACACTTAAAGTAGTAAATGAGTTTTGCTATTTGGGGAACAAAATAACTGATGATTTATTTATTTATTTGTCTGTGGATCATTTCTTATAATGATATTGGACACTTCATTTTTACATGAATCTTGCATATACACAGCTAGCTACAAAAAGGTAGTACATATACATATATTTGCTAGAATATTCACAGAAAATGTCATTAAAGTACATTACAAAAAATGTATACATATACACTATTTAATTTATTATTTCAAGATATTCTTTTACACTGTAGGCGCAGATACTGATCAGATGTCTTTTTAATTTTCTTTTAAAAAGAGACATATCTTCTACCATCTTTAAACATTGTAGTAAACTGTTATACAGTATGCGCCCAGCATTTACAGGTTCTTTGTCTGTTAATTTTAGCCTGCTTCCTTCTACATGATAGTCATTTTTTATTCTTGTATTATGTTCATGATATTCACCATTTAGTAATGTGGTGCAGCTAGTTTTTAAGTAGATAATTGTTTCATATATATATATATATTGATGCCACTGTTAAAATTTTTAGCTTCCTGAATTTATTTTTGCAGGCTTCTCTTGGTGATACTTTTGCGATGCATTGTACGGCTCTCTTTTGTAATCGTAATACCCTTTGTGTGTGCACATTTGCTGCATTTCTCCATGCCAGGATGCCATATGTGAGGTGTGAATGGACTAGACCATAGTACATTGTTTGTAGAGCGTGTCAGTTTACTAACTTTGATATTTTTCTCATGAGAAATATGGTTGAACCTATTTTGCTGTGTGATGGTCAAAGTGGAGAGGATATAAAATGTAGACTGGCAAAGGCAAGCAAAGCGTTTCTGAATAGGAGAAGTTTGTTAACATCGAGTATATATTTCAGTGTAAGGAAGTCTTTTCTGAAAGTATTTGTATGGGGTGTAGCTATGTATGGAAGCGAAACATGGATGATAAATAGTACAGACAAGAAGAGAATAGAAGCTTTCGAAATGTGATGCTGCAGAAGAATGCTGAAGATTAGATGGGTAGATCATGTAACTAATGAGCAGGTACTGAATAGAACTGGTGAGAAGAGGAATTTGTGGCACAACTTGACTAGAAGAAGGGATCCGGTAGTATGACATGTTCTGAAGCATCAAGGGATCACCAGTTTAGTATTGGAGGGCAATGTGGAGGGTAAAAATTGTGGAGGGAGACCAAGAGATGAATACACTAAGCAGATTCAGAATGATGTAGGTTGCAGTAGGTACTTGGAGATGATGAAGCTTGCACAGGATAGAGTAGCATGGAGAGCTGCATCAAACGAGTCTTTGGACTGAAGACCATAACAACAAATGGAATTTTGATGGGATCTAATAAGATTTGTACAGCTACCATCACTGTCTTTATGCAGGTCTGCTTGTCCATTCACACAATTTTTCCCTGTTGCACTCAAGAGTGCATTGTGTACATTTTGATGTATGTCACAGCTGGAGGTTTGTTCACTAGTTGTCACTGGTGAGGTCGAGTTTCTCTTTGGCAGTTTTCTTTCTCTTGTAGAAAATTGTGGAATGCCCTTTTTCCTTGAAGATACTGCATCAGAATTACTTTCCAGTCCTTGAGGTTCTTTGGGTGGAACTGTATCATATGGTATTGATTTATCTTGGGAAAGTGTTTGTGATGAAATTACATCACTGCTGCTGGTTTTAGAAGAAGGACCAGTCATGTATCTACATAATATAGTATTTTCTTTACATTTGGCAATGGCAGGGTGAGACACAGCTATACATCTGTTCCTTTCATTCACATGGATTCCCTGGATATCTTGGCATGTCTTGACTTCTACAGCACAACATCTGGCTTTTCTTGCCGAGCTGGTTGTAAGTGTGTTTACTACTTCACACTGTTTCCATGGGTTTGATAATGATGAACAAATATTTCTGCACGGTCTGAGTTTTCCTGCTTTGTTCAGTTGTAGACCAAGATTAGTGTAATCACGCCTTTGCAAGAATAGACATCAATTACTTTCACATTAGCAAACTTAAATGAGATGTTCATTATATATTCATTAAATCTGTACACTGTTTTGTTAACTTCTGTCTTGTCTTAACAGTAAGGAGTGGTACATAACAATAGGTTCGTATGATCAAGTGCTGCAGTCCACTTTTCTAAACCTGGAATAAGGTTGTTTTCCTTATGAATGTCATTTGTTCCTGTAAGGATAATAGCTACATTGTCCCATTTGAAATTACTAGCAAGTTCTGATGCCCCTTCAGTTACACCGCTGAGGTATGTATTTGATTTATCAACGGATACTGCATAGTACCTGGGCTTCAAACAGCCATTTATCAAAGATGCACAGTTTCACCAATGAGAGTCTGATAGTAATAAGATTTTTGTCATTGGCTGATACTCAAGTGGTCCCTTTGACAGATTTTTAGGGACATTGTTTCTTTTTACCACTCAAGAAGATTTCTCTGTTTCATTAATTTTATCATCTAAGGCACAAAAATGGCTGCTTGTATTCAGATGACATAACTGCTGAGAGACTAGATGTTTTGTTGTCTTCCTGGGCTGGTACCTAATTGTCCTGTTGTCTTGGGTTTCACATTTACTCCTTTGATTTTTGGCAGACAATTTGATATTTTCAGCTTTCAGTATTTGCAGCTCATCTAACAACATGGAAATTATTTCTTCCTTGCTGTCTTCAGTGGACACTTTAATGCAGTTATCAGATATCCAGATCTTTAGTTTTGGATCTTGATTTGCACAGTTGTAATGATAAAAAGTTTTACACTCAAAACACATGATACCTTTAATGACTTTTCTCCTGCAAGAGCACAGTTTACTGTTTGTTTCTTCTTGAAGTGCAGTTTCATGGCTGTAAGATGAAATTGAAGCTACACAAGCAATGTGTTTTGTGTTTCTTTCCACAACCTTCACAATTAATTAATTAGAGATGCACTTCCCTGAACTAAACACATTGAACTTCTTACATTTCACAGATACAGCTTTGTAATGCATAAACAATATTCATTCACAAAGTATGCCAGAGTAGAAGTGAGCTGAAACAGAGCCAATTGCAGGCAGGAAAGAATGTTATGCATTGCAAAGCAAAACACTGCCGACAGACATTGTGAAGCAGAGCCAGCTGGGCACGGTATAGCATCAGCTGCAGCTGCAGTATGCTAGTGGAAGGATACAAGCCTTTCCTCACTTGCCATCATGGAAGTGTTTAGAGTATGTTCCTTAAGCCCTAAATGAACATAGTCTGGAGCCTATAAGTACTTAGCCATTTGTGTACTACACTGAAGTGCCAAAGAAAGTAGTATAGGCATGCATATTCAAATACAGAGACATGTAAACAGGCAGAATACGGCACTGCAGTCGGCAATGCCTATATAAGACAACAAGTGTCTTACACAGTTGTTAGATCAGTTATTGCTGCTAAAATGGCAGGTTATCAAGATTTAAGTGAGTTTGAATGTGGTGTTATAATTGGCACATGGGAGATGGGACACAATATCTCTGAGGTAGTGATGAAGTAGTGATTTTCCCATATTACCATTTCACAAATGTACCATGAATATCAGAAATCCAGTAAAACATCAAATCTCCAACATCGCTTTGGCTGGGAAAAGATCCTGCAAGAACAGGACAAATGACAACTGATGAGAATCATTCAACATGACACAAGTGCAACGCTTCCACAGACTGGTGCAGATTTCAATGCTGGGCCATCAACTAGAGTTAGTGTGTGAACCATTCAGTGAAACATCATCGATGTGGGCTTTTGGAGCCAAAGACCCACTCGTGGACCCTTAATGACTGCACAACACAAAGCTTCATGCCTCAGCCAGGGCCATCAATGCCAACATTGGACTGTTGAAGACTGGAAACATGTTGCCTTGTTGGAAGAGTCTCATTTCAAATTGTATTGAGTGGACGGATGTATATTGGTATTGAAATGGCCTCATGAATCCATTCACCCTGCATATCAGTTTGGGACTGTTCAAGCTATTGGAGGCCCTGTAATGATGTGGGGTGTTTGCAGCTGGAGTGAGATGGAACCCCTGATACATCTAGATATGACTCTGACAGGTGACATGACATAAGCATCCTGTCTGATCACTTGTGTCCATTCGTGCCCATTTTGCATTCTGACGGACTTTGGCAATTCCAGCAGTTGCGACACCCCATAGGTCCAGAATTGCTACAGAGTGGCTCCGGGAACACTCTTCTGAGTTTAAACACTTCCACTGGCCACCAAACTCCCCAGACATGAACATTACTTAGCATATCTGGGATGCTTTGCAACATGCTGTTCAGAAGAGATATCCACTCCCTTGAACTCTTACAGATTTATGGACAGCCCTGCAGTATTCATGATGTCAGCTCCCTCCAGCACTATTTCAGACATTAGTCGAGTTCATGGCTAGTTACGTTGTGGCACTTCTGCATGCTTATGGGGGCCCTACATGATATTAGGCAGGTGTACCAGTTCTTTTGTTCTTCATTGTAAAATATTCTTGTTTCAGTATCACCAACTACACCACAAGCCTGTGACACTCAGAGCAACATTCTGGAATGCTGCACGGGATCTGCTGTTTGACTACAGGGTAGGGCAGCCTGCCCCAAGTCAGGAGAGAGCTTGGTGGATACAGAAGGCGAGGCAGAGGGCATGGCATTCTAGGACTTGGAGGGTTCTATAAAATCTGGGAGAAGTGGAAATGCAAGTGACACTGACATAACAAAGGATGGGGCAGATCAAGGATTTGTAGGTGTGAAGGATGGTGGAAGGATGCAGTCCCCATGTCTGGTTGGACAGGAGTTTCAGGAGGGGGAGTCCATTGTGGGCTTTGTGTTGGAACCTAAGGAGATGGGGATCCAGGTGAGGTGATAGTCAAGGGTGAGGCCCAGGTATTTCACGGTATGAGTGTAGTGGATAGGACAACCATAAATGGTGAGGTAAAAATCGTGGAGCTGGAAGGAGCAGGTGGTATGACCTATGATGATTGCCTGAGTCTTGGAAGGGTTGATGCGAAGGAGCCACTGGCTGCACCAGGCGGTGAACTGGTTGAGGTGGGTTTGAAGGGTACATTGGGACTGTTGAAGTGTAGCATAAAGAGCCAGGAAGGCGGTGTCATCAGCAAATTGGAGAAGGTGAACAGCCAGGGAAGGTTTAGGCATATTGGTAGTATACAGGAAGTAGAGGAGAGGGGAAAAGGAGGAGCCTTGTGGCACGCCAGCAGTGAGATAGAAAGTACGGGAGTTGGTATTGTGGATAGTGACATACCAGAGATGATGAGAGATCAAGGAGGCAATGAGATGAACGAAATTGATGGGGCGAGCATAGGTCTGGAGTTTAAAGAGGACACCGGGATGCCAGACATGGTCGTAGGCATTCTGGAGGTGGAGGGAGAGAGAGAGAGTGATGGGAATTAAGTTGGAGGGGAAGAAGATTGGTAAGATTAAGGAGGTGGTTGTCAGCTGAGAAGGAGGGCCAGAGGCCACAATGGTTAAGGTGGTGATGAAAATGGCGGGAGAGGACGGAGTCAAAGACCTTACTGAACATGGAGGTGAGGTTGATGAGATGAAAGGAAGAGGTGTTAGAGGGGGTTTTATGGATTGGGGAACAGCAGGACACAGGAATTCTTCCACAGATCAGGATAAAAGCCGGTGGAGAGGAGGACATTGTACAGGGTAGCAAGGGCAGCCAGGAAGGAGCAGGGGCATTCCTTGAGGTGACACCATCGTGACCAGGGGCAGTGTTGCATTAAGAGCAGAGGACAAGTTCGCTGTTGTGTGCAGTGTGCAGTGACGTGAGTGTTTATGTCGAATTTGGGGGGGGGGGGGGGTGTAGCTGATCCAAGTACTAAGAAACTAGAGGCAAGTAACAGGGCAGAGGTATCAGTGCATTCAGGGATGGTGGGGAAGAGGGAGTAATTAAAACGGGGATCGATGGGAATGGAGAAGCGAGGTGAGAAGCAAAATGGTTAACCTTATTGAGGTTGTCAGAGAATGGGCGATTGTCATGGAGAAGAGGATAATGTGGAGTAGGATGACTACCAATAAGGTGATAGAAGGCAGACCAGTACTTGTAGGAGTTGACAGGGAGGGTGGAGTGGAAGTGTGTACATGTCTGTCGCCAGTCCTGTCATTTCATTGCTGTGAGGAGGTTACAGATGTGTCGTGTTAATTTCCAGTGGTAGAGGAGTGTATCTCAGTCACGAGTGTGGAGAAAGAAGCGGTAGATCCTGAAGGATTCGCGGAGAAGAAGGATGGCCCATGGTGGATGAGTTTGGTATGAGTGTCGGCCTCCACAGCGTCAGTGATGGTCTTCTGGATGAAGGAAGCGGGATGGTGAAAGATAAGGTTGTAGCTTTCGACCTGTGAGACAGTGGATTCCCAGTAGGCATCCCAGTCAGCGAGGTGGTAGTTGTTGACAGACGTCGGAGGGGCAGCAGGATGGGGGACTGGAGTATTTTTTTTTCCTTTATTGAATTCGCCCCCCCCCCCCCAGAGGGAGGGGGCAGGCTGAAAGTAGCTTAATATGCCGCTCTACAACCGGTAAAAGAGCTAAAAAACGTAATGGGAAGATAACAAGCAATATTAAAACGGTCAATAAAATGGTGGCGTTAAAAACAGTTAAAGTGGCGAAATGTTGTGGAATTTAAAATATAAAAACACGGCATTGACGATGCTAATGAAGACACACAGTAAGGACACAGGCACAATTAAAAAAACACAGCGACAATCTGGTTTCTGTCACACGAGATAAAAAACACAACTAGTGACTGTATGGTGGCTGTTTGCAACACTGACAGGGGACGCACAACACTGAACATTTACTTAAAACAGCACTATAGAGGCGACACGGCTGCAGATGGAGGTGGGGGAGGACCCAGACCAATGAGGGGGAAAAAGGGGGGACGTGAGGAAAAGAAGAAAGAAAAGGGGGGAGCCGATGGAGGGAGAGGACAGAGAACTTTATCTGTAGGCGCTGGAGCGTCAGCATCTGGGACTTACTAATCGTGGCCCATGCAGAGAAACCATATGTTAGTGAGGGTAGTACAATCGAGTGATACAGCCAGAGCCTGGTATCTAAAATCAGCTCTCGGCTGGAGAAGAGCGGGTACAATGCCCTAGTCAACTTTAATCCTTTATGGGCGATGTATTCTTCATGGCGGTGGAAGAAGTTTCTTGTCCAACCAGACCCAGAGATACTTGGTAACTTGGGCCCAGAGGACCCTGACACTCCCCCAACTGAAATGTTGTGGTGGAGTATAGGGCGCCGTTTAGTGAAATACGCTGCTGTAGTTTTGGCAGCATTGAGGGCAATCTTATTGGAGCGACACCAGGTGACCGTTGCGTCCACTTGCCTTTGGAGGTGAGCAATGAGTTGATCAGGATTGCGGCCGGTCGTATAAACCGCTGTGTCATCGGTATATTGCGCCAAATGGTAGTGGTGGTTGATGGGCATGTAACTGACAAAGACATTAAAAAGAAGCCCTGAGGGTTACCTATCAACACGTGGTGTACACTGGAGCGCTTTCCCCACTGAGCAATGAGGAAGGACCTCTGGTGGAGCAAATCATCCACAATCTTAACGTAGATGTTAGGGATGGTAGTTTGCATCAGCATCTTATACACCAGGTTGTCATGCCAAATCTTATCATAAGCATTCTGCACATCCAAGAAGACCGCTGCCTTCGACATGCTGGAGTTAAAACCCTTGCTGATGTGCTCCATGATCCGGAGAACTTGTAGTTCGGTAGACAGGTGTGAGGTAAACCCAAACTGTTCGGGATGGATCGTCCCGGTTGCTGACAGAGGCTGGGAAATGTGGCAGAGTATGACAGACCCCGGGACTTTCGCCATGGTGTTCAAAAAGCTGATGGCTCTGCTGTTGGTAGGGATCTTAGGATCCTTAGAAGGCTTTGTGATCACAATAAGCTTTGAATGTTTCCACTGTGGAGGGAAAAGGCCATTCTGAAGACAACAGTTCAGGATCCTGGTGAATAGGACCAGGGGTTTACATGGTAGCTAACAGAGATATTCGTTGACGATCCCATCCAAGCTGGGGGCCGAATTATCATGTTTCCTATGGAGGATTTGGAGCACTTCTGCCATGGACATAAGGCGAGGGGCTATAAGTGGTGGTCTGTTTCAGAAGGCAGGCACAGCCCTCAGGATATCTTGGTCATCCTGGAGTTCATCAGGAGTGGAGTCCAGAAGGAGCAGTTGGTTTTGGGCCTCAAATGCGTCAGCCAGAATTTCCACCGCATGGAGGGTATCATACATGAGACCAGCATCCGTCTGGATGGGGTGGTGGGTCTGCGAAGTGGTACGACACAGGGCTCAGACAACTGTTCAGTCTGATTTATGCTGGAGGAGAAAGGTGAACATCCTATCCTCCCACTGTTCCAACTTCCAATCCGCTAGGTGGTGACCGAACTCCCATTGGAGATGCTTCATTCAGTGCCTGTCCTGAGGGTCACGGTATTGTTTGTAGCAGTTCTTTTGGATTTTCAACTCATATAAAAGGAAGGTAAATCATCCAGTGGGGTTAGAGCCCTAGGAACGTGGAAAGTGGAGACTTTTACTGTTCGCTGGTTTTTCGTGGTGAGGTAGTCAGCTGCACAAACAAGACTGGCAGGAGTCATCAGGTCTAGGTCTGGCCAGGTGCTATTGTTGAGGATCCTTGTAAATTTGTCCCAATCAGTAACTGTGACAGTAGAACAGATGTCAAAGGACAATGCAACATCGGTAAGATGTCATGGTCAGAAGTTAGGTCATGTACTGTTTCCAAGGAACACTGTACAGCAACGTTTTTATAAATAGCCATATCCAAAACACCCAGTTGGCAGTTGGAGCAGACTGGCATGTGTGTAGGAGTGTGAGGGCCATAGATAGACATTGCCAAGTTATTTTCGAGATCAAGGAGGAGGAGATCTTTGGGATTAGCGACATGAGAATGCCACGCTGGATATTTGGCATTGAAATCAGTCCCAATGATAAGCTCATCAAATGACGTCAGCTTGAAGAGATCTACCTCAAGGAGGGGTTGGTTAGGGCTCAAATAAGCTGCAGCAAAAGTGATGGCCCCAAGGCAGGAGGAGACAGTGACAGCTGTGGCCTCTATGCAGTCCAGTGGCTGAAGAGCCTCTTGGTTGTCTTCTTCCTTTCGATACCACTGGCATTAAGGATGCAGACAACGAGTTCCCTAGGGGGATGGTGGTCATGTGGTGGATGATCCGCCATTATATTAAGATCTGACTGAGTTCTTCAACCAGGGTGATGACCTTCATGAGCCCATCCACCAACCGACGGATTTTTTGAGCCATGCCATGAATAACCACCCTGATGAGGGGTTTCGTGAAAAAGGAGACTATCTGTAGGATTTCTCACAAGTCATCCCGAAAGGATGTGTCGGCTTCCACACCTGGGGGTACATCCCGGGTGGGTTGCTGGACCCTGCGACATGCAGGTGCAGGAGTTGGTGCAGGCGGAGGAGGTACCACCCTGACAGGTTGAGCCAGTTCAGCAGGTGGTTGTGAGGATGCTGCAGCTGGTCTTTTCGTTTGGTGATCATTAGCGGCCGCCACAGGAGATGGAGACCGAGCCACATCAGCAAAGGCAGGCATATGGGACTGAACCAAAGGGGGCTCCTGTGTTGAAATTGCAGCTGGAGTCTGAACATCAACCGTCGGAGGTACCTCAGGTTGGCCATGGATGAGGGGGAAATGGACGAGATCTTGCGGGGGTGGAGGCGGTCTATTCAACTGAGATTTCTTCCTGGGAGAGTGCGAACACTTTAATGCCTTTTGATACATAGGGCAACCCTCCCAGGAGGCCAGATGGTGTGGGTCATGAGAAGTGCCCTGACATCTTGCACACATGGGCTTCCCTGAGGCTGGGAGGGTGTAGGTCTGTGACGCATGCGGTCCAGCACACTTGACACACTGCGATGGCAAGGAACAATAATTAGGAGTGTTGCGCAAGTGCTGGCACCTACGGCAAATGGAGGGCCTGGCGTGGCCTTCATAGGACTCAATGTGCTCTTTAGTGCTCAGAAGATACCGGATTTGGTACATCCTTCCAGTATCATCCCTTCTAGAGAGGGACACCACATGTGTGGAAAATGCGATTAATCTCTGGGTTTCAGAGTCCCTCTTGCTGTATTGATGGGCCAAGGGGTCCACAAAACTGAGACGGAGCAGTTCGCTCCTGACATCCACTTCGGTAACTTCAGGTGGCAAGTCTTTAATGACAATTTTCGTCTTCCTGTCACCATAAACTCGATGAGTGTAGTAAGGAATTGCCTGTGATTTGATGAAGTCAAGGACAGCAAAGTAATCTGTGCTGTCAAGGAGGTACTGGACATGGTCCTTCTCAAAGACAGCCCGCAATTGGCCACCGATAAGGCATTGCAGTTCAGCGTTCAGCTAGGTAATTTCTTGGATGGTACACCACAATTGGAGGGATTTTCTCCTTAGTTGGCGCAGACAATGGAGCCTTAGCAGCAAGACAAGGAGCGTGATCCATGTCCATGGCATCATCAGGCGTGGCTTCCCTTTGAGCGGGTGCATCAGATATGAAACCACCGCCACCGCAAAAAGCGTGTTTGGATGTTCTGTGACGGCGTGGACTGACAGGAGTGAAGTCTTCAGAAAGCCCATCAGGCCGGGTAGACGGAGTAGACGCAGCAGCACTCGGGGGTGGGGGGGGGGGGGGGGGCTGCAAATTGGTGGTGCTTTGGTGGGGCTGACGGCGCAGCCTGAGAGGAGAGATCACAGCAGGTGCGGCTTCCCCTGGAAGGCAGGCATATGAGGCAGAGCCATCACCACTGCAACAAGCGTGAGTGGACGAGCCGTAGGATGTCTATTGACAATGTGATTGGTCAGGGGTGACAGCCTCAGAAGGCGTGTCCGGTTGGTGAGATGAAGTGGACAGAGCAAACCGAAGAGTTTCGTCCAAGTAGAGGTGAGCTACAGCAGGTGTCTGATTCGACAGGGAAGGACAGCTGGCGGGTGAGAGGTCAACCACCAGGCGACCAGGTGGACTGTCAGACAATGACGACGACGACGAGCGTTCCCGCATTCGGGGGTGCGGGAGAGGCACGCTTTGATTGGTGTCAGTGCAGGATGTGACCAGAGACATTTGGCGGTCGGCCCGCCGCGCACGGTCCTTAGCCCATTGGGAGGTGGTAGTATGGGCGCCACCGGCAGCACCACATTGCCACACATGGTTGTGGAGGAGTCGCCTTGCCGCAGCCTCGAGAGTCGGGCGTTATCCGTAAGAAACCCTGGATGTAACGGTGTAATCAGGGTGGTATCTACAACAACGCCGAAAAAGACGCACACCAAAAATAACACCTAAGAAGGCAGTAATAAATCACATAGTATGAAACGACAACACAATGCTGTAGAGAATACTCGTGAACGTAACGAAAGGTCTATGCGCACAATCCCAAGGAAATGTGCAGTAAACACTACAGGACTCCGACCCATTCTTGAGGGACTGGAGTTTGGGAGAGGGAGTTGGTTGAATGTCACTCCGTTCACTTGTTCACAAACAACTGTGAACTCTAGCGTCTTATAATCAGACATACATCCTACCTGAATACGAAAACTTCAATGCTTACATTTTCTCGATATAAATCTGTTAAGTAACAAATCGTGGATATGCGCCCATAAAATTTCTCTATAAGAAAACAAATCTACCAAAACCTCTGGCAAAGCATTTTGTGTGTGTTTGTGTGTGTGTGTGTGTGTGTTTGTGGTGCTGAAGTCTGATCAACTTCGTTGATTTTTACTTCTATAGGGAATGGAAGGAGTAAAAATTTGTGCTTTATTTATTTATTCTTCTATCAGCTTTAGTTAGGGCACACAGCGGGGTCCTTGAAGTTGGTGCTTTTGGTGTGTGTTTGAAAACAGTGTGTAGAAGTGCTAAAGGACTTTATGTCCTTAAATTATGTAGAATTATGTAGGGATAACATTTACGGGGGCTCAAATACTATGCCTTCGGTACTTTATATTTGTGGTTGCATGAGGATTCTGCCATACCTACTGCGCTGAGTTGTGGTGTACTGTCATGTATCATGTCCAACTTCTGACATAAGGTTCGTGCGTTCTCCTTGACCTTGTCTGAGAGATCCACCATTGGGCTCCAGTGATCCGTAGTAGGCATCTGCTTTGCATAACCTGTAACTTCTTGTAGTTAGTGGCACACATAGTACCCCAGGAGGTCGATCCATACAAAATAGATGGTTCGACTGTGGCACGGTACAGCTGGTGTTTCATGCGTTGGCTGAGGTATGAGCTCTTCAGAACTGGGAGGAGAGCACCCAGCAATTTGAGGCCAGACGTCTTCTTCTCCGTAATGTGATTACTATACCGCAGTTTGGCGTCCAGATGCACTCCATGGTATTTTACAGTTGTTGCACAGGGGAGTGGCTGGTCCGATATCCAGAAGCTTTCATTGACAATGGGTCTCTGATGTGTGAAGACAATAAATTTAGTTTTCTCTGCATTGACCGTTATTTTGTTCCTGTAAGATGAGTGGTCCACAAAAATCTAGTTGGCGCTGCATCCGTGTGATGAGGTGGCCCATTCTGGTTCCTGCAGTCAGGAGTGCTGTGTCGTCAGCATAGAAACTGGCAGTAACATGTGGCACCGCCGGGAGGTCGTTAATGTATAAATTAAACACCAGTGGAGATATGACCAATCCTTGTGGAAGTCCTTCAAGGTCAGGCCATGTTGTTCAATTCTTGTCATCAATGCGGACATATAATCTACGATCCTGTAGAAAATTGTCGAGAAGTTTTAAATAGCAGTCCAGCAGGGAAGTAGTACATTGGAGTTTGACGATCAAGTTGCGTCGCCATTGTTTATCGTAAGTCTTCTCTATATCGAGACAGACTCAATGGTACGTTTTTTCTTGTTGAAATTGTCTTGGATAGATTCTGTGATGCGTAGTAGTTGTAACTCAGGCGATAGCTTCACCTGGAAGCCAAACTGCTCCGGTCGGATGGTGTTGTGTGCCACAAGGATGTCCAGCATGCGTTTCAGTAGGACATGTTCCAGTACCTTTCCCAGCATCGGCAGTAAGCTTATGGTTCTGTAGCTGTCAGGGTGTGAGAGATCCTTGCCCAGTTTTGGTATTGGCACTATTTTGGCAATCTTCAATGCCTCGGGGAAGTATCCAGTCCTGAGGCAGCTGTTCACTATCTGGGTGAGAAGCACGACAGGCTTTCTTGGTAGGTGTTTCAATTCTGTATTGCTGATTCTATCTGTTCCAGGTGAGGTGTGTTTGGTATACTTGGTAATCCTCCGAATTTCCTCCGGCATTGTCAGCTGGGGCATAGTATTAGCTGGGGCATCCCGAATAGCTTCCCATTCCGCTACTGTGTCCTCCTCTGCACGGTGCAGTGCATCATCTCCATCCTCCATGGTGGGCGTAGTCGTCTGTTGTTGGTATGTATCTACATGCAGCTCCGCCTGTGCCAATGAGTGGTACAATAGGCCATGGGGTCCTTGACTTGCCCTTTAGAGGGGTGTTTGCTGTCTGAGACTTTCAATTATTCATCATTCATCTTTGGTGCGTGATAGAAAGTTCTTCATTCGGGGTTCCCACGTGTGTTGCTTCAAGTCCTAAACTTTCCGCTGGAGTTCTCAGGTTAGTCTGCGAGGTGCCGGGGCTACCAGTGTATTTAAAACTAAATTCTTCTAGAATCTACATATGTAAATGATGCTCTAAGCCCCCCCCCCCCCCCCCTATTCTAACTCCGACAAGGATTAAAAAAAAAATGCGAACTGACTCTAATCAACCCTGCTAGTGGAGTAGAAGAGAGTTTGGCACCTGCAATAATTTAATTTGATAAATAAGTTAAATAAACGAAGGTTTCATTAACATAGTGAAGAATGATAGGGTTGCTCTACCAATTAACAGAATGAAAGTTCTGTCCAAAATAACAATATGATTTATTAAGACTAAACACAAAATAATAAACAAAAACACATGAAACATTTACAGTACATCAAATTGGCTCAAATTGGATACTCTAACAAACGCTGTGAGTGTGAAGTTGTGCCTAAACTAGATTGTGAGGATTATGATGAAGTGGTATGTGGAGCCAATTCCTTGCAACTCAAATCTTAAGAGAAAACACATAGCCAACCCAACATTAATTGCTGCTACCCAAGACAGAACAAAGTTAGAAAAAGACGAACAGGCTCGCTCTGCTGAGCTCTGATTATCACCTAGGAAAATCCCTGTCTGCCGGTGCTGCAGACATACATTACCAATCTGTCTTCTTAACTGCAAGAACAAGATTTGACGTACCGGAGGCGATGGCTGGTTGCTTCGTCGGCCCGTCGTGGTGATGACAACGTCGCGAGTATAGCCCGAAACAAATTATCCTGGCCTGGTTGTTCCAGACTAAAGACTTCCTAGCAATACAAATGCGCCTCTGAGGGAGACGAAGAAAGCTCGCCACACAATAACTGAAGGTAGAGTGATTGATTTTAACAAGCAAAGTCACCCAGTAACTCCGATACAGTCAACATTAGCCAAAACTGCCCAAGACAGACAACATAGGCCTCTTGTACACAGAACGCTCAATTGCCGACTGTACACGGAAAGTTACGTTGAAGTCGAAACTTCAGCAACTTCGTCAAACAGTTACAATTAAATAAAAGTATATTAGGCAGCCCACGGAAGGCAGGCTGACCCGAGCAGCGAGAGCTCAGTCTTGTAACCTACTTCCACCGAAAGGCGAGAGACGACTACACACAAGAGCACCCGTACAGGCCGAACACACAACATTCCCGCCCCCACGACAGTGGCCGTGGTTAAACGTTCCAATCAGCAACTCGAAAACCGGCGGAAAATTCCACTCTATTGCCGGAGCACTACCATTTCACCAATGGAGATTCTTGGCGCCAATTTCTGCGCTGATTTTGCTACGTCCTGGAGCTATGCCCTGAGCAAGCCAACCACAGTTACTATTTTTCAGAAAGCGCGGGAATTTTCCCGCCACAACTGCCTGGGTACACAAGTCATTCCCACGCCTCGCTGGTAGCCCGCCAGAAAGTGTTTTCGCTAAGTTTCTGCAAAGTAACGGAACCTCTAGCCCAGCCGCTACTTCAGGCCCCTGCGGTCGTATCTCTTGACAATGTCGGCGTCTGGAAAGCATTCACTCGACTCCCTCACACTCGTCGGCTTAACCCTCTCGAGATCCGCAGAGCCCGCCTGTCACCGGACCACCTGGGTGACGAGAGACGCTGCGTGGGAAGTCCGCGTGTGAAGGAATAGCAACTTTTCACCGCATGCAATTAGAGACGAAAATCGTAAGATAGAAATATGAGAGGGGGCTCATGCCACCTCTCATAGCCCCTACGCCATTTTAGATTGCAATTGGTGAGCGGTTGGCTCACTTAGGAGCAAGGTAACGAGTCAATCGCCCAAGAACAATCTTACAAACTGACTCCACATGCCGCACTCTATAAAAAAATCATTGCAACTAAAAAATGCAGCTCATAGAGGGAGGATTATTTATGATGTAGCCAACTTCACCTTCTTAATATGGAACACTAACACTCACATCACACATCCATACCCAGGGAGCCCCTTCCAAACACCGATTCACACAAACATTCACGCTCTAAATATGGCCTGGGCATGGGAGCCAAATATGGAGCAGTTTATTCTTTACAATCAGAGTTGGAGTGCTCCGCAATTAAATGCCCAAGATTTTACAACAATTTGAATCATGAAACTAACCTGAACTCACTCACACATGATACTATTTAAGTTGACAATCTCTTTGTGAGCTTTCAGAATCTAGTTACAACCTCCGATTCATTCTGTCTCCCTGCAGCAAGAATAACCTTTACAAAATGTTCCCTGAACTGATGGTCCATTCACAATGACAGTGGTGGTATCTGCTTCAGTTTATGTGGACTTCAGGCACACTGTTTGCATACACACAACAATAAATACAAAATACAAAAAAAACATGGTGTGGAGAACAATACAGTAATTTGTAATAAGAATTACAGTGTAAAACACAAACACATACAAGGTATAACATACATTACAAAAACAACACTAGAGAAAGAAATTTAAGAAAAAAAACAAGGTTCATGGGGCATCAAGTTGTGCGTGCACATTGCACAATGTTCACGACTGTGCTGAGAATGAGGCACTAAATCACATTGTTAGAAATATTCGAAGCACTTCACAAATTCCACAGTACTGACATCACATAGGGCTAAACGTCGGATGTTGTTGCCACGTTGTTGCAACGGCAATAGGGTGTGCTGGAGCATCTGCAGTACTCTGTTGAGATTGCGCCAAGACCCACGCATATGATCACGGCAGTACGGTAGGAAAACACAGTGATAGGCTCTCCTCACGTCGATTAATTGTCTCTGAGGTCTACTTGTTGGGATACATCACTAGTCTAGGTCTCTTCTCTCACTGGACAGTACTTTACGTTTCCCAATATTGCAGTCCAACGAGGGATGATGGCACGTGGAGTGACTCCACAAGTGTGTGAGGTCATCCATACAGGATTGAACTAGGAGCGACGATTGCTACAACTGCTCTCTAATAGAGAGGAGAAGTTAGAAATGAGACCATTCGTTTGTTAGTGTGGCACGATACTGCTTTGTGTATGCAGATCGGCTAATGCTAGTGAGTTGTAAAAACCCAAACAGGTGAGTATATAGCATCCCTTTCTGTCCTGAGGCACATGAGGCGCAGGTTCTGACACGATATGTGATCTTCTTCGTGTACTCACGACAACGTGGTCTGCCGCAGGGAATCCCTCCAAACGGCTGCCACGTCCGGAGAGCTAGCAGGCTGTCGCATGTGGGTCGCGTGTCAGTGTCAACGGACAGCCTCACTTTCGCTTGTGGCCCGGCGAGGGCTGTCTGCCGCCTAATCCCTCAGGTATACGGCCCGGTGACTGTCAGCTTGTAGAACCGGATGATCTCGTGCCCTTCACGTCAGGTGGCGCGCTGACGCTCTCTTCTTGCAGGTAGCCGATGACCTCTTGCTTTTTGCTCCGGCTGGCATCTGCATTGCCATGATCCCCGTCATCTGCACAATTCTTACAAAAATCTTATGCCTAACTTTTCCCCATGACCTTCTATGTTATAATAAATTTACATAACGATACATTGATGGTCTGTCATTTCAGACACTCTAATTTTAATTTTATAGTTATTTATCTGTAGCTATCATTATAACAAAATCTTGGTGTATCTAATCTAGACATGGAAATAATTTATTTTGATATTTGTGTAGAGACCAATCTCAGTATTGTACATGGTGTGTGATAACTGATGCTATGTAATGGATGAACAACTAAATGTGCGGGCCCGCACCAATATTACTATTACTTATATAGATCGACAGTAGACATGCTCAAGAATTAACTACCATATGCCAATGATCTACATTCTATGTCTTCTGAATAAATTATGTTATTATGCAGGCTGAAGTTTTACTGAGCTATAAAGAACATGCAACTAATCTACGTTCGCTCGCCGGTCGTCCCTCCATCTCGGGTCTGTGATTTGATGACCTGAAAAATAACATCCCAACAGGCGCGCGCCAAACACTTGTGGCAGAAAACCCCCACAATATTAATCTAGTTATTGTTAAATCCTACAGTTTAACTTATCCTAGTATATCGTACCCTTTTATTTATTTATTTATTTATTTATTATTTTTTTTCTTTACCTTATACAATACTCTTACATAATTCCTGATACGTTGAGATGTCTCGCTGCTCGCCGCTATTGATGACAGTGATGTGCGCGCCGTACGACATGACCTCCGAGTTTTCGTTACGCATCACTGAAACTCCAGCGACTGGGTTAGCCATGGCTATACACGACAATAAATTTATAGTTGCAACTTCTTTTTCTGTGTTATGCAGTATTCGCGATCAAAGCACACCTTTCCAGAGGCAATGTAATATGACCAAGCCAGGACTGGTTCCTGTTGAGGATTCCGTCGCCCACCACACACCAGCTACACAGTATGTCACGAATTTCCAAGTATAATTCCTTGGTTATTCATCTGTGACAGTCACAGGCAGCACGCTAAATCCCCAACCAGTACATTGGCATGGTAGGCTTTATGCCCGCACTTCTACCGTCTAGGCCCTAGGGCACTATTGGAGTCAAACGCTCACAGGTTCACCTCGACTTGCAAGACAATGATGCTGGCGCATCACTGTAAAAACTATACTGCACATGTTCATCCTCGAAATCACACAATATACCACAATCTTGCAGTGCACTGACGCGTGCCTGCAAGCATTGGTATGAACGTCTCACGAACTGGTTGTGGCCGCTATGGAGCGTATCACGACTTCTCAGAACGCTTCTACGAGCACGTTCTTGTATGCGCCCGTTTGTGCGACATCTCCTCACTCATCATTATCCCTCAACATGGACACTAGACAGGAAAGAACTAAAACATTGCTCATGGAAAGATAGTGTCTCCTACTCCACCGACATTGGAAGTCGCGAACAGAAAAAAAAAAAGGATAGCAGCAGTAAATTCTTAGGCGAGACAACGCAGCGTGTTAATACTTTAGCAATCTTAATCTATTAATACAACGATTATCGTTCCCCGAAGAAAGGTTCATATATTTGCCTATTCTACTATGTACACCACTTACACTACTACTATAGCAGGGTTCATGTATTTGCCCATTCTATTATGTACACCACTTACACTACTACTATTCCACGAACTCCTTTATGTGAGAGATGTGGTGGAGTCCTATGGACTTCTTTCCTTTCAGCGTCTCCAATTCATAAGCATTGTGGTGAGCTGCTCTCCTTATACGGTACGGGCCATTGTAAACAGAATAGAATTTTTGGCATTTCATTTTTTGTTTGTTCGAAAGTCGGAAAGACTTCACAAGCACCTTTTGTCCAATTTGGAAGTGTCGTAGATGAGCTCCCCTGTCGGCACGTCTCTTCCTGACCTCTGCTGCAGCCCGTATCCTCTTGAGAGCCAAATCCACTATGGCTTGGTGCTGCGTTCGCGCCCTTGGTGGGAAGTTTACGACCTCGGTTATCAAGTCCTTAGGAATCCGGTTTTTCAGTACTGTAATGGGTGCCAATTTTGTTATCCCATGGGGTGCCACATTGATCACCTCCTGGAAGTCTTTAAGGAAAACGTCCCATGTTGTGTGCTGTTTGTTACAGTACAACCGGCACAAGTTTCCGAGTTCCTTAATAATCCGTTCTGCAGCATTCGAGCTCGGATGGTGTGAAGATATAAAAATGGGATCAATTTTTTCATCCACGCAACGTCTCCTTCCATGTTTTTGACTTAAACTGTGGCCCGTTATCAGAAATAATTTTACTCACATGACCAACCTGTGGTAGGAAATCCCGGATTAGGGCTCATGATACAGTTCGTCCTGTCGCCCTCTTCAGTGGCGTAAAGGTAACGTATTTGGACGTTAGTTCAACAAACACTAATACGTAAGTATATCCTCTTCTTGTTCTTGGCAATGGTCCCATCAAATCTGTTGCTGCTAATTGTCTTAATTTGGTCGGTACGATTGGGTATAATGGTGCCTGCATGCTCACAATGGTGCACTTAGCCTTTTGGCAGTCTTTACACACCGACAGTACCCTCCGTATTCGACGCTCCATGTTTCAAAAGTAACACATGGTCCTTAGCTTGAGATTGCACTTGCGTGGTCCGAAGTGTCCATAGCTGAGGTGAATATGCCATATAACCTTGTTTACTAGGTGTTCAGGGATGCATACCCCCCATTCAGTGTCATTGGCATAATTTCGGTGGAAAATTATGCCTTTCCGCAAGAGGTAGAACTGCCTGATGGTGGCGTGTCTTCTGTTTATCCATTTCTGTTTCAATAACACTAGGGCAGGGTCCTTGTCTTGCTCCTTCTTGATGTCCTGCATACTACAGGTAATAAAATTTTCAAAGGCTACTTTCTGCATATAGAAAAGGCAGTAGTGATTTTCCTCCAGATCTTCTTCCATGTTGTGCTCAAATCCGGTCGGTGACCGTGATAAGGCATCTGCAATAATGTGCTGACTGCCGGGGATATATTCTATCGAAAAGTTGTACTGCTGCAGATATGATGCCCACCTAATGAGCCGCCTGTGATTAAGCTTTGCAGTCATCAAGAACTCGAGTGCCTTGTGGTCTGTGTAGACCCTCGTCTTGCGATCAAACAGAAGGTATCTGAATTTTTCAAACGCCCATACAATAGCCAGCGCCTCTAACTCGATTACTGAGTAATTCCTCTCACTCTTGGCTAGTACTCTGCTACCAAACGCAATTGTCTTCCACACCCTGTTTCCTTCATGTACATAATCTTGGAACACCATGACACCCAGACCTGAGTATGAACTGTCCGTTACTACGCAAAGCTCTTCTCCTAAATTAGGGTGTGATAGGATGGGTGCTTGTAATAATGCGAATTTTAATGCTTTCCATTCGGATTCGGCCGCCTAATCCCATTCCCAAGGAATCTTCTTTCCTGTAAGTTGATGCAACCTAGGACTGCTCTGAGTTTTGACATGTATAAAGCGGTTGTAAAAATTTATGATCCCCAAGAACCCCCTTAACTGCTTCTTTGTCGTAGGAATGGGAAACTTTTCAATCGCTTCGATCTTTTCGGGATTTGGCGCAATGCCCTCACCCGTGATGATATGTCCTAGAAATTTGACAGAGGACGTCCCAAAATTCGATTTTTCGATATTGATAGTCACTTCGTATTCCTTGAATGTCGCAAGGAGTTCACCGAGGACCGCATTGTGCTCTCCCCAAGATTTCTCCGCGATCAGCAAATCGTCCACATAGCTGGTCACATGACGTTTCAAATTATCGCTTAGTATGCCGTCCAGCCCCCGAATGAATGCGGCAGACGAAATGTTCAAACCAAATGGGAGACGACGAGACCGGTAACATCTTCCAAATGCTAAAAAGGCTGTAAACTGTCTGCAATTTGGATGGAGCTCGATCTGCCAGAAACTCGATTTTAGATCAACTGATGAGAAGATTGATATTCCATGGAAGTTTTGTAAGAGTTCCTCTAATCGTTCCGGTCTGTCTGTTTCGGGTTCTATCATGGTATTAATTTGTCGCGAGTCCAAGACTAAACGAATGCTACCATCTGCCTTCTCGACTACTCTTAACGGGTTATTATAGGCTGAAGCCATAGGTTCTATTATTCCTTCACTCAGCATTCGCGTAATTTCAGCTGCTACTTTCTGTCGATATGCCAAGGGGATTGGATAGGGTGGCACACGAAACTGGTTGTGCGGACGTACACGAAATTCATATTGGAAGTTCTTTATTGATCCTGTCTTGGGAAGGAAGACCTCCGTATGTTCTACTAGTAATTTATGAAGTTCTTTGCGGTGGTCGCACCTTATATTCTTTATTGCTTCCACTTTTTCTCCTATTTTCTCCTTTATTTCTCCCATTATTCCGACTTCATTCTCATCCGTGTCCTCTCCCCTACCCGCAACGTCGACCTGTTCTTCCTTTCTGTCTTTCAGACACGCTTAGTTTATCCGTACACAGTTAGACGGTAGTTGAGCTGGGATCAGCTGGTCGTCGAACTTAATGTGGACGGGATTCCCTTTCCTCAAAACCACTTCACCTCGTCCTAGATCAACTATCGCTTCATGTTCATTTAGGAAGTCCGTTCCTATTATCATGTCGATCGCCAGATTTGGCACGATCCAGAAGTTAGACTCTATTTTGTATCCTTGGCAGGAGAATTCCAGTCTTGTTTGTTGGGCGACCTCCGTACATTTACCCGCTAATGCCCCTTTTATTTTGGTTTTCTTAACCGATAGAACAGGCCAGTCCATTTCCTGAGAGCACCTCTTGTATGCTGCCTCAGATATTGCTGTTATGTAGCTTCCACTATCTATTATCTCATTCATCCTCTTTTCAGCTATTGCTACTGTGATAAGAGGCTGCTGATCTTGTCGAGGAGTTGCTTTATGTTCCTCGAGCAGGATTTCTGATAAATCTTCGTAATGTATCATCCGTAGTTGGCCAGGTCCGAGATTACGTACGAAATTCCGGCGGCCTGTGTTCGCACTAGTCTGGCGTCAATCCCTTGTTAAGCTCCCCCTCCTCTGACGTGCATTAGGATTTGCGGGTCTAGTTTCAATCTCCTGGCTCCACTGTTGTCCTTGGTTTCGCTCTCTCCAATTACGGTCGCTTTGCCGTTCATTATTCCTCCTATCCCAGATTCCTTGTCTAGATTGACCCTGCTCCCTGACGTTCTGGTTTCCGTGTCTTTGGTTTCCGTAACCTTGAATAGCGTAACCTTGACTTCCGTAACCCTGGTTTCCTAACTGACCAGTGCGATTATGCGATCTGTTGTCGTCTTCCCTTCCTGGCCCGTGGTATTTGTTACTTTGCCCCTTCTTCCTGTCCTTTGCGTCTTGTTTATCAAAGACTACTTCGAGTTCGCGCAATAGACTCTTGAATGCTTCTATGTCGGATCCACACTTCCCGACAAGTGTCTGTTGGTACCTAACTGGCAATTTGGAAAAGCAAAATTTAATGATTTCTCCGTTGCTATATGGACTATCTAAAAATTGATTCTTCTTGAGTAAATCATCAAGAAATTTGGTTGCGCTCCTATGCCCGGACACTTCCAGTTCAGGACAAAATATTATTTCCTCTTTAATCCTGTCTTGCGTTTCCTTTGACCAGTATGTCCGCAGGAATGCACCAACAAATTCCTGATAAGTCCGACACGTCACTGCCACACCCCGCATCTTTTCCGCGACTTGGCCTTCGATGTGTCCACACATGAATTCTAATTTTGCCTGGGTTGGCCATGATGCCGGTAATGAATTTGTAAACTGCATCACCCAGCTCTTCGAATGCATCGACCCTCCATTTTCTTTGAACTTCTGGAATTTTAGTATCGACAGGAAGTGATTGTGATCAAAATCCTGTCTGATCCTCGCACTGGTGTTGTCACTCGTTTCCGATACTTGCACGTCTGCTGAGTGTCCTGTTCTATGTTGCTGATAACTGTGATGTGCTACCTCTGTATCACAGTGGAAGTGGCACTCAGAATTCACTCTCCTAAGTGGGCTATAATTATTGGAGCTATTACTCGCTGTTTCTGCGTGTGCATTGTTAGTTCCGCTCTCGGTCATTGGGCTAGAGCACGGCGGGCGTTTCCTTGGAGACACAATTCTGTGTACTCCATCATTGGTATCCGAACGCGCAGTGCTCGTGTGCCCGTTTTGCTCTAGTTTTGCTATCCGACTCTCTACTTCTTCCATTTGTTTCGTGGTGTTCGCAACCGCGATATTACCTTGAGTTTTTAAGAATGCTAGGGATTTTGAGTGGGATTGTGTTGTACGTCGCAAGCGCCCTGCGAGTTTAGAAGTTGCTTCCGCGACTTTCATTGCCCCTATTGCTGCCGTTTTGGCCACACCTGCTACTTTTCGTGCAGCCATTGACACTTGTTTTACTTCTCCACATTCTTTCTTTATTGTTAGTAATTCCCCACGAATTTCCCCTATATGCGAAATTATTGCCTCAGTGTCCTTCTTACGCTGTTCGTCAGCTTCTTCCTTCTCCTTCTTACGTTGTTTCTCCTCTTCTTCCTTCTCCCTCTTACGCTGTTCCTCAGCTTCTTCCTTCTCCTTCTTACGTTGTTTCTCCTGTTCTTCCTTCTCCCTCTTACGCTGTTCGTCAGCTTCTTCCTTCTCCTTCTTACGTTGTTTCTCATCTTCTTCCTTCTCCTTCTTACGTTGTTTCTCCTCTTCTTCCTTCTCCCTCTTACGCTGTTCGTCAGCTTCTTCTTTCATTGATCGTACGAAGCTCAGTACTGGGTTTATGTCATGTTTTTGATCCTCTTCAAACGTGGGAGATGTAACTCTGGACACCTGGGCGCTGTAGCTCTGACGTGGCCGAGCTAGCCCCTGTCTGCTCTCGTTCGTTTGATTATAAACTTCTGCTACCGTCTCGACCTGTGTGCCTGTCTCTGTTTCATCCTCTACTTCACTATCATGATCACGGCCGCAACGCTGCTCTGAGATCGTGTCCAAATCACCTTCCTCATCAATGACCCTGGCGTCCTGTCCTGCTATAAATGTGCCCATCTCATCTCTGAACCTATTCCCGTCAGTAAACTGCCCCTTATCCATTATGCTATCCTCTTTTGTTTTAGCTTCGCTCGATAATAGTCGTGCCTTACCTCACGTTATCATTCATGAAAAACAAATTTATCTAAAATGCACAATAAAATTAACCTACTCCATATATTTTTTACACATAGACATAAAATTTCAACAACGCCTCTCCAACGCTGTAATTATACGCACGATTTGTTGTGGTACAGAAACCGCACACAAACCCGACGAAGTGGGATGTGATACGGACACACCATCAAAAGAACACAAAAACAATGAACAAAAGAATATATACACTGAAAACAAAAACTGTAATCATGCGCCGCTTCTTAAAACTAAACGCGGAACTACCAGAAAAAAAAACTTGGGTATTAATCAATAAAAATAATTAAGCAAAAAAAAAATTCTGAATGTCCCTACTACTAATAATACTTGCTTATCAGCGATTCACAGGAAAGATCCGAGGCTAAGGGCCGCCATTTTATGCGAGGTGCCGGGGCTACCAGTGTATTTAACACTAAATTCTTCTAGAATCTACATATGTAAATGATGCTCTAAGCCCCCCCCCCCTATTCTAACTCCGACAAGGATTAAAAAAAAAATGCGAACTGACTCTAATCAACCCTGCTAGTGGAGTAGAAGAGAGTTTGGCACCTGCAATAATTTAATTTGATAAATAAGTTAAATAAACGAAGGTTTCATTAACATAGTGAGGAATGATAGGGTTGCTCTACCAATTAACAGAATGAAAGTTCTGTCCAAAATAACAATATGATTTATTAAGACTAAACACAAAATAATAAACAAAAACACATGAAACATTTACAATACAGCAAATTGGCTCAAATTGGATACTCAAACAAACGTTCTGAATGTGAAGTTGTGCCTAAACTAGATTGTGAGGATTATGATGAAGTGGTATGTGGAGCCAATTCCTTGCAACTCAAATCTTAAGAGAAAACACATAGCCAACCCAACATTAATTGCTGCTACCCAAGACAGAACAAAGTTAGAAAAAGACGAACAGGCGCGCTCTGCTGAGCTCTGATTATCACCTAGGAAAATCCCTGTCTGCCGGTGCTGTGGACATACATTACCAATCTGTCTTCTTAACTGCAAGAACACGATTTGGCGTACCGGAGGCAATGGCTGGTTGCTTCGTCGGCCCGTCATGATGATGATAACGTCGCGAGTATAGCCCGAAACAAATTATCCTGGCCTGGTTGTTCCAGACTAAAGACTTCCTAGCAATACAAATGCGCCTCTGAGGGAGACGAAGAAAGCCCGCCACACAATAACTGACGGTAGAGTGATTGATTTTAACAAGCAAAGTCACCCAGTAACTCCGATACAGTCAACATTAGCCAAAACTGCTCAAGACAGAGAACATAGGCCTCTTGTACACAGAACGCTCAATTGCCAACTGTACATGGAAAGTTACGTTGAAGTCGAAACTTCAGCAACTTCGTCAAACAGTTACAATTAAATAAAAATATATTAGGCAGCCCACGGAAGGCAGGCTGACCCGAGCAGCGAGAGCTCAGTCTTGTAACCTACTTCCACCGAAAGGCGAGAGACGGCTACACACAAGAGCACCCGTACAGGCCGAACACACAACATTCCCGCCCCCACGACAGTGGCCGTGGTTAAACGTTCCAATCAGCAACTCGAAAACCGGCGGAAAATTCCACTCTATTGCCGGAGCACTACCATTTCACCAATGGAGATTCTTGGCGCCAATTTCTGCGCTGATTTTGCTACGTCACGGAGCTATGCCCTGAGCAAGCCAACCACAGTTACTATTTTTCAGAAAGCGCGGGAATTTTCCCGCCACAACTGCCTGGGTACACAAGTCATTCCCACGCCTCGCTGGTAGCCCGCCAGAAAGTGTTTTCGCTAAGTTTCTGCGAAGTAACGGAACCTCTAGCCCAGCCGCTACTTCAGGCCCCTGCGGGCGTGTCTCTTGACAATGTCGGCGTCTGAAAAGCATTCACTCGACTCCCTCACACTCGTCGGCTTAACCCTCTCGAGATCCACAGAGCCCGCCTGTCACCGGACCACCTGGGTGACGAGAGACGCTGCGTGGGAAGTCCGCGTGTGAAGGAATAGCAACTTTTCACCGCATGCAATTAGAGACGAAAATCGTAAGATAGAAATATGAGAGGGGGCTCATGCCACCTCTCAAGTCTGTGAGTCTCCCATCTATCGTCCAGATGGTGGTAACGGACCCATTGTTTCCGAAATGGATTGCGTCTTGCCTTAAGTTCCTGCAATGGTGGTGGAAACTCGTCATAATTTAATTCTGGTTGCAGGCGCTGCAGGAGAGCTCGTTGTTTCGCACTGTTAATCTTCTTCGTGAGTACTTCGACTGCTAAATCAATCGCTGCTCTGGTAGTAACAACCTAGGTTGGTCGCACATTGTAGTTGAGGTACGTTTGGACTACTGCCAGTCGCAAGTTCTTGTCGTCGGCTGTGGGAGTAGCAGGCTGGCCCTCTTGATGAGTCCTAACACTGGTCTGTGGTCCGACGAAAGATCATCCAGCGTCTGCAGACAGAGATTTGGGTTGATGTTCTTGATTATGGTGACGTCCAGAACATCGGGGGCTTGTGTTTGGACGTAACGTATCCTCGTCAGTTCCCATGGGCCGTGGACAGAAACATGTAAATCCTCAACCAGTGCAAACATGTCCTTTTTGATTAGTCTTACAGGAGTTCCAGGCAACATGTTTACTATTAAGATACCTTCCAAGTAGGATCTTGTCGTAACCCTCTGTAACTGCGTAAAGATCTTCTGGGTGGAGAGCATTCTTTGTGCTACGGTAAGCTGCAATATAGGTGATGTTTTCAAGCGTCGTGTGGATTGTTACTGCCGTGGCCTCTAAAGTCTGGAGTTGGGGTAATGTTCTGGGTCGTGACAAATGCATTTTTTGACGAGAGCTGCCGTCCCTCCGCCCCGTTGGTCCTGTCTATCTGGTATATGTGCATGTTCCTCAAGTAGAGGTCGGTTGACTCACGGAGATGTGTTCAGAGACAAATGCTATTTCTATCCTGTGTCCACGTAAGAAGTCCGTGAATTCTGTTTTCTTTGGCATTCCAGAAGCAGAAGTTGAGATTCCTCGTGTGATGCTGTCTGTCCGTTTAGGGTGTTTGAAAATCTGTCAGTACGCTTTCTACAAGCGAGAGAATAGACGTCAGCTTCTGCTGGAGGGCGGTGAGTAGTTGAACAATATCCGTTAAGGCTGGTGAAGGTGGTCGACCAGGCAGGTGATGTCTCCGCTGGTCAGTGGATGGGCATGTATTGCTTCGGAGTAAGAGCGCTGTTGTCTTGTCTGTCGTGGAGTCACTCTGGGTGCCGGTTGTGGTCGAGAGGCGATTGTTTCCGCAGGGAGAGGTGCCGCTTGTTGTTGGGTGGCCTGAATCGCAGCCATGGCCGAGTTCTTGACAATTATAGGCCGTTATGGGGCGAGTTCTTTTGTGTCCTTCTGGTATATTTCCGTAGGAGTTCTTTAAATTGGGGGCAGCCACGGTAGGTCGCTGGATGTTCTTGTTCAAAATTGGCGCACTTTGGGGCGCTGAACTAGGAAGGGCACAATTCGATGATTTGTGGGAGCCCCCGCAGCGGGCTGGCATGCTGCAGTAGTTCGCCGTATGCTCAAAACGACAATGTCGACACTGAACTGGTCCTTCTTTACTATTATAGGTTTCGATTATCACTCGTGTGTAGAGCAGGTACTTGACATCATATATCTTGTCACTGTCTTTCCCAGATGGGAGGGTGACTCAGTACACAGGTTGCGGTATCAGTTGCTTCGTCTTCTCGTCGCGTTCCTTAAATTGGTAGACTTGTAGCACTGTGAAGCCTTTTTCCTTGAGGGCATAGTAAAGTTGTTCTTCGGTAACTTCCGCCGGGAGGAGTTTGACAACTACTTTCAAATCTCTGTCGTCTGGTGTTTGGTGCGTAAAATATGAGAAACTGTGGGTCGTGAAGAATTTTATTGCACGTCTTTGGTCTTCGAAGGACTCAAAGTGGTATTTGATGCGTGCCTTTTGGAATATAGCTTTAAGGTTCCCCTCTAGAATGCCGTTGAGCGTTTCGTTGAGGAGAACGTAATCCTTCGTGTAATAAATAGTGACTTGGGGCACTATGCGAAGCACATTCTTGTGTCCGTCCACCGCTTCTGCGGCGCTAGAAGTTTGTGCCTGTGGCTTGTTGGTGGGTGATGGAGGCGCAACTTGAGGTGTCAGTGGGGCGAATCGGTTCATTGTGGGGATGGCCTCTGTTCGCCTCTTAGCCGAGTTGGCTAGGTCCTTGGGTATTGTGTTGCTTCTGCGCCGTTTGTTGTGTACGAGCGTATTGTCCCCCTCTGCGTGTGTGGAGTCTTTGTCGTTTTCTGCTGCTGTCGTTTTCTCCGCGCCGTCCTCCGTTTGGTGGGAGTGCTGTGATTCGACATCCGAGTTCATAGCTGGAGATTCCAGACAGATGTCGTTATCCTGCTCTTGCGTTTCCCGTGAATAGCGGATAAGGCATTGTATGTCCTTCAGCGTTTCTTTGTCCTGCTCCCGACATATATCGAGTCTTCTGGCGTAGTCCTGGCGGTCGTCTTCATTGCTGCGTCCGTAGTGGTGTGACGAATGGCCGACGTCCGAATACGGTTTCCTCGTGTGGTGTGTAGTCTTCTGCGGTCGAATAGCGCCTGTCGATCGTCGTTCTATCCTGTCATGAACCGGTGCCGTAGCCTGGGTCGTCAACCTGGGATCCGTCCAGTGGGGAGCGGCCGCTGGAACGTCCGGCGGGCCAGGCCCAACCGACCGACCAGCGGCCGACTCCAGCGCGTCCGAGGCGGCTGCCCCGGCCGCGCGCGCATCGTCCTCGCTCGTCGGCATCGCGAACTCGACTCGTGTCGCACACTCAACTGTCTGGCAAAGCGTTCGAGAACACCAGGTGTAGCTCAAGTAGTTCATGCAAAACTCTGTAGATGGCGAGCTGAATGCACGTCAGTATGAGCTCATTAAATATTTAACTTTCTTTTTCACAGTATAAGAGTCCACTTCATATTTTGCAAACATTTAGGTTTAAAATTCTAAAGGCTAATGATGGATGACTTGTCAGTTGTTACGACTAAGAGAAACTGTGACGAACTGATGCATTCTTGATATCAGTAGACCCTGAATTCTACTATAAATAATAGCCTTTACACGCACTCATTGACACGACAATTTTGCATTTTTACTATTTTCTCGAGATAGGGTTAATTTTAATTAATTAGCCCCACAAATATAATACAAACGTAATTTACCTTCTAACCTCTTGGTTGAATTACATATTATTCACACATTCAGGCTGTAAGTCGTATGAGAGATTAAAAGAATCTGGTAGGACATACTTGTAGAAGTGTAGAGCTAGCTGGCCGTGGCATATACGTTCGAGTCTTTGAACAGTTGTAGTTTCAGCTGTGTGCTACTGAAGGCACGATCTTGTGTCCGGCATATACGTTCGAGTCTTTGAACAGTTGTAGTTTCAGCTGTGTGCTACTGAAGGCACGATCTTGTGTCCGTTATCCACAGGTCTGGAAACGGCCGATCCGGCCTCTCAGTAGGTACGCAAACGGGCGGATTCCTGCAGCGGGCCCGTTCAGCCAAGTTAGTGAATTTATGGCGAGCCAGTGGCTGCTGCGCTGACATCGGCTATCGGCTACCCTGCAGCCTTCCTCACACGTGTTTAAAGGAACTATTCGGTAGTGTGAGTCAATGGGGGTGGTGTTCCTGGCCCTAACCGAACTCGGCAGCAACTCGCTAACATCTGTGCAGGCTCACATAGTACTCCGTTATGTAATTTGAACTTACTCATCGAAACGAAAAACTCACGTTTTGCAACCTGTTTTTAGTGATTGTTGTAATACACACTTAACCTGCGATGGCTATAAATTCAATGAAACCATGTAGAAGAGTTCTAGGAATTGTAGAACATGGATGACGATGCTGTGGTAAAAATTGCGGTGTTCTGTGAAGTTATTTACAGCAGGCAAAGAAAGCTTATTTTCGGGTTTGGAAGGCACTTATGACCACACAGCAGTTCAAGAACACTTATTAAACAAGAAAATGTTATCGACTTCTATTAAAACAAAAAATGAAGTTATCGACTTCTATTAAAACAAAAAATGAAGCTTTGGATGAAAGACGATCAAGGCTAACATGCAAAGAAGGAGATGACAATTCAACAACTGTGAACACATGAACGAGGAAGGCTGTAAGATTCATTCGCTCAATATTACTCACACCACTTTGAGGAGAATGACGAAACCACCAAAAATTCTGTATGGAAATTCAGGTTGCCTTATAGCAGATGGAGGAGACAGCAACAAAATGCGAGGCCTTTGTCCTTAATAATGGTCTGGAAAATGGTCACCTTGTTTTTTTGAATCGACTCCAAACTAAAATAACTGTGCCAGCAGGAAACTATATTAATCAGTGGTACTTCTCAATAGGCAGCAAAACACTTTCTCCAGCTACTTATGATCCACAGTTACTCCGGAGGTTCTTTCATACTGTTAGTGTTCAGCCTTATAAAAGAAAAGAAGAAGGAAATGCATTTGAAACTTGAAAAGTGAGTTGAAGACGATTGTAGGAAGAGGTAACTATCTTTTTACTAAAAAAAGGTGTTAATTAACTTCGAACAGTCCATCCATTAGAGAATCAAGGTTGTTTTCTCATCAATTAAGATTACTGGTTGTATAAGTAGTACAGAATATTATTTGCCTTTAAAAAACACAGTAGTATACAGTTATTCCTAAAATTACATTATTCCTGTCGATATCTTGGTTTAGTACACAATACTCTAGGCTGGTTTATGAATGATAAGTCTTTGATGCCTTGCTTGTCATCTGCGTGCAATGGAATTGATTAAGTCCAACCGCGACGCGGACGCGCGTGTAGCGCGCATACGTCAGCATATGTCGCGATTGCGGTTGCTGCTGCTGTCTTAGCAAGCTATCAGTGGTTTTTCCGGTGTAATGTATACTTAAGGGAGGCGTGGCGGAGCTAATTTACAGTCACTTCACGGACTCCACGCTGCACGAGACCACGCTGTTTGCTGTTCCAGTCGACATCATCGTCATCTACGCTACAGCGCAAGGTATGAGTGACAGCAGTGAAAGTGCTTCGGGAAGTTTTAGTGACATTTCAACTTTGAGTGATTCAAATGATGAAGACTATATATTAGCTACCGTAACTCGTTACCTAATTCCAGCAGACTTAACTCCAAATCCAAATTGGATACGTTGTAGAAACTTAAAACGACAAACACTTACCTGTTCAAATGGTTCAAATGGCTCTGAGCACTATGGGACTTAACATCTTAGGTCATCAGTCCCCTAGAACTTAGAACTACTTAAACCTAACCAACCTAAGGACATGACACACATCCATGCCCGAGGCAGGATTCGAACCTGCGACCGTAGCAGTCCCGCGGTTCCGGACTGAAGCGCCCAGAACCGCACGGCCACCATGGCCGGCACTTACCTGTTGAAGTGCTGTTTAGCGACTTACCAGTTCCATTGCACGCAGATGACAAGCAAGGCATCAAAGACTTATCACTCATAAACAAGCCTAGAGTATTGTGTACTAAACCAAGATATCGACAGTGGGTAGAAATACAACTTAATACTTGTATTCACAAAGTAGATATACGCGAAAGTGAAATGATCAGAAATCATACAAATTCCTAACCTACACCACTTCACTATCGAGGTGTAACACAAACTATGATGAATCTTCCTCACGTAAAAGCTACTAAAATGGACAGAATGTAATTAGAATCTAATTTTGAATGGGATGTACCAACCTATAGAAATTTTGATGTATTCTTTAAATATATTACAGAAGTAAACAACGATTTTGAAACTATTCCATGGGGCTGGTACGACCGACAACATTTATGGAGAACAAGAATCATAATAATTAATACAGGATATAAACTTGTACACTCTGATTCCATTATAAAATCATGTATAGGACATAGTGGACGTTGGTTACGACCACGTCAAATAACAGCTTTGTGTCAAAATTGCTATCTAAATGAAATATGCTCAAATGATTGTGCACGTATTGCAATAGCATCTCATGCTCATATAAATCAATTTACAGCTGCAGCAAACAAATTTTTAGCACCACCTTTGCAACAAAAATATGATCGTTTCTTTCAAGAATTGACAACCTTGACAAAAAAACTTGTTTCAGAACTCTCTATTATTTGAAAGACAATGTGTGGTGTAATAAATGCCTAAAACCAATGTTCTCATGGAGAATAGAGAATATATTAACTAAAGATATAACTCGAGCTCCTCCACAAGGTTCTAAAATCTATATGTAAATATTTGCAGGTGACTGAGTGTTCTCCAATCGATCCTGATTCACAAGATCTCTTCTCTGACAATGAGGAAGATATCAATGAACCAGGACCTTCTACTGCGATCACAAATGCTCCTAAAAAACGGAAGCCCGTCGCAGAAGAAATTGATTTGGAGAATATTCCATCTGCACAACAACCTAAAAAGGTAAAATTCAATGAAAAATGGACAACCGAATTTAAAAATTTTATATTAAGCCTACTCATGGAAATATGTATAGGTCTTGATAAAAATGCATTTCAAGAAAAGTTCCAAACATTTGTTCTAACTTTACTAAAAAACTTGAAGTCAACATTCTGGTTCATTTATCGTGTTTTGATGACAGATTCAGACGAACAATTAATGAACGCTGTAATACGAAATCAAACCTTGATTTTACGCACCAAGTATTCGATGGAGATTCCTTCCAAAGAAATCAAACAAGCTTTATTAGTTTTGCAAAATCACTTTTCAACAGCAGGCCAAGACGAGACAGATTATTGTACATCTGCTTTGAAGACGCCGCCAGGCCGCATGTCCACATTGTCCACAACTAACAGAGCCTACGGAACATGTCGATGCCTCTACAGGCGACAATTCGTGGCTCAATTGGGAAGACCCACGGTTGCAAAAGGAAGTGACACCGAAAAAAGAACAAATCTCTTCCTCTATGTCAGTAATAAACACAAAGCAGAATACGCAATATACTTGGAGAGAGGAATTAACGAAACTGTTTCACTTCACATTACAGCTGCACGATGCGACGAAAATGGCCAAACTAACCAAACAGAGACAGTGGACAGAAAAAATACGTGACATTCGGATGTATTGCGATCCGAACGACCCGACGGACACACTGGGCCAAGCAATCAAACAAATAGTCTCGCACTCCCAAACAACATTACAGCATTTATTAACCACGAACAAAGAGAACATGGAAGTCGTAGAAAAAGTTTTCAAGAATTGGTACAGTTAATTTGTGAAAACTTATGTTGTCCATTGAATAAAATCCAATTTACCAAGATATAGTTGAATGAACCTACCTTATGTACTCTTAGTGAACAATTATTATCAAATGTTATTACTCATATACAAATACTAACCATGAAAATGAATGTACAAGAAATTTATAATTTTATTTTAAAAGCTAAAACTGTATACTTTGAAGCTCATTCATGTGACTTTCATGAATTTTACTTTACTAGAACTGAATCATATAATTTAATGTGTGAACTACTTGAATGTCAATTTAATGAAGATTACGATGGAATAGCTGAATTCATTGAAACCTGTTTAATATACTAAACTGTACAAATGGTAACAAAAATTGTTTGTCAATTGTTGGACCTCCAAACAGTTTCAAATCAACTTTTGTACGAGTGTGTTCTAGTGCAATGATAAACGCTGGTTGGTGTAACAAAAATAACAAATTTGTAAATTTTGGATTACAAGAATGTGCTTATAGACGACTGATTGTAATGGATGATCCTAATTTTGATATTGGTAGCTATGAAACATTAAAATGTGTATTTAGTGGAAACAATACTAATATTCAAGTTATGTACAAATCCGACTTTGTATTAACAAAAACACTTGTACTTTTATGTGCAAATACTGAAATGTTCAGAGGACCTGTATGGGATGAACGTATTGTAAAATATAATTGGAAAAATGGGATAAAAGGATAAAAAAAGAAATGCATCCAGTGACTTTGTTTGACATGTTTATTGATTTAGATTTAATTGACAAATAAAATACATTTTTTATACAATAAAAATGATCTTTCATTTATGTTAACATATCCAATAATTCACCATCATCGTCAGTATCACCCATTTCCTCAACTTCCTTCATCATACTCCTCAATGGTTTCAAATCTTTTTGGTAAGGTCTTTCACATGGAACAGATCCTGCTGTTGAGGTTCCTGTAGTACTTGTAGTACGAGTAGCTTTGCGTTTTTTGCTAACAGCCTCTTTTAAGCGTTTACCAGCTTCAACAGCTGGATCAGGTTCAGTTACACTTTTAACAGGTTCAGGTACACTTTTCACGGCTTCACTTTCACTTTTCTTTTTTTTTTAGCTTCAACACTAACAAACCTATTTTCATTAGCTGGCATATTATAATAATAGGAACCAACAACAGTACCTGCTCCTTGTATACCACCATCTTGTTGATATTCAAAACTACACTCCTGGAAATGGAAATAAGAACACATTGACACCGGTGTGTCAGACCCACCATACTTGCTCCGGACACTGCGAGAGGGCTGTACAAGCAATGATCACACGCACGGCACAGCGGACACACCAGGAACCGCGGTGTTTGCCGTCGAATGGCGCTAGCTGCGCAGCATTTATGCACCGCCGCCGTCAGTGTCAGCCAGTTTGCCGTGGCATACGGAGCTCCATCGCAGTCTTTAACACTGGTAGCGTGCCGCGACAGCGTGGACGTGAACCGTATGTGCAGTTGACGGACTTTGAGCGAGGGCGTATAGTGGGCATGCGGGAGGCCGGGTGGACGTACCGCCGAATTGCTCAACACGTGGGGCGTGAGATCTCCACAGTACATCGATGTTGTCGCCAGTGGTCGGCGGAAGGTGCACGTGCCCGTCGACCTGGGACCGGACCGCAGCGACGCACGGATGCACGCCAAGACCGTAGGATCCTACGCAGTGCCGTAGGGGACCGCACCGCCACTTCCCAGCAAATTAGGGACACTGTTGCTCCTGGGGTATCGGCGAGGACCATTCGCAACCGTCTCCATGAAGCTGGGCTACGGTCCCGCACACCGTTAGGCCGTCTTCCGCTCACGCCCCAACATCGTGCAGCCCGCCTCCAGTGGTGTCGCGACAGGCGTGAATGGAGGGACGAATGGAGACGTGTCGTCTTCAGCGATGAGAGTCGCTTCTGCCTTGGTGCCAATGATGGTCGTATGCGTGTTTGGCGCCGTGCAGGTGAGCGCCACAATCAGGACTGCATACGACCGAGGCACACAGGGCCAACACCCGGCATCATGGTGTGGGGAGCGATCTCCTACACTGGCCGTACACCACTGGTGATCGTCGAGGGGACACTGAATAGTGCACGGTACATCCAAACCGTCATCGAACCCATCGTTCTACCATTCCTAGACCGGCAAGGGAACTTGCTGTTCCAACAGGACAATGCACGTCCGCATGTATCCCGTGCCACCCAACGTGCTCTAGAAGGTGTAAGTCAACTACCCTGGCCAGCAAGATCTCCAGATCTGTCCCCCATTGAGCATGTTTGGGACTGGATGAAGCGTCGTCTCACGCGGTCTGCACGTCCAGCACGAACGCTGGTCCAACTGAGGCGCCAGGTGGAAATGGCATGGCAAGCCGTTCCACAGGACTACATCCAGCATCTCTACGATCATCTCCATGGGAGAATAGCAGTCTGCATTGCTGCGAAAGGTGGATATACACTGTACTAGTGCCGACATTGTGCATGCTCTGTTGCCTGTGTCTATGTGCCTGTGGTTCTGTCAGTGTGATCATGTGATGTATCTGACCCCAGGAATGTGTCAATAAAGTTTCCCCTTCCTGGGACAATGAATTCACGGTGTTCTTATTTCAATTTCCAGGAGTGTATTTGGTGTAAGAGTACTGTTCATAAAGCGAATTTTCTCATGAGCTGCAGTCTGAACTTGAGTATTCCAAGTCTCATAATTAAATCCAACTTTAACCCTTGTTACAAGCAAACAAATCATTTTAGCATTGACAAAAGAATTTTCACTACCAGGTGTATTGTTAGGCACAGGATTGATACCAAGACTAAAATTAACAGCTTCTGTAACTTTACCTTTCCTAGACATAGAATGCAAAATAGCACTCTTTTCAACACACTGATAATAATCATTATGATTAACTTGATGAATAGGATTATAAGGTACAATAGTATTTTCAATAGCACCAATAGGACCACCATCACTTTCGACTTCATATGAAGTCAACAAAGTATTATTTACCCTCTTCCACTGACCACGATTAGTCATAGGAGGATGTGGATACTCAACTTAAGTTTTCAAAACACCACATTGAGGCATATAACGGTAAGTAAAAGGCCATCTAGCATCTACTATTGACTGTGCAACACCATGCACATAAATCTTATGCAGCTAAGAACCTCCTATATCATGAGAAACACACATGTAATTTTTAGTAGTAGTAGTAGATGTACCACTAGTAGGTACGACCCAAGAATCATAATAAGGCCAATTATGGAGCAATGTTGTTGAACTATAATACCTAGTCAATCCTGCATCACCCCACATTAAATTTTCAAAAGCAGTTGATATATTATCCATTTCACTAATACTACTAATTGACATATCTGTACCTGAACCATTTACCTTTACAGTTTCATGCACATGTATAGTAGATCCTCCAATATTGTGAATAACAAAGGGTACATGCATCAACGAACCATTACCAGCCAAAGTAGAACCAGTTGCAAATGAAGCTTCCAAACCAATAGGAATAACACACACTTCAGCATCTACTATATAACAATACCTAGGTAAAGCATCAAATAGTCCTCTAGACATAAAAAAAAGGCACAGAATCTGACTAGCTGACGTAACAAGTCTGCTACTAATTGTACTTGTATTTCACCAAATTTATTATCATAAAACCACTTATATTGATAATCCCATGTTGCAAACAAAGGGGTATTTGTAATTTCCAAAATACCATCAGTCACCTTTCAACACTTTTCCACATCATCAAACCAGGATCAGCAATACCTCCACCAGCACTACCGGTATTAGCACCATTCGCACCAGCGGCACCTGTCATCGCCTGATGCGTTTCTCCATCTTGCGTTTGAGCTGCCATGGCACGTTCTGGTAGTTTACCCAAAAACCCAACAAAATCATAAATTTCAGCAGGTAAAGGACTTCTCAAATCTTGTACATTATTTGCATCTTCACCAAAAAAGGTAGCTATAACGTCACTAATAAATGCTGCACCTTCACGATCACTTCTATTTTGAACAATTTCAGCAATCACAGCACGTTGCACAAAACCACGAGCAGCATCTAAAGCAACAGCTCCAGCCTGAACAACTTGTTGAAATGCTTGTCCAGGATTATCCAAAAATGACAAATCAAATTCAAAATCAGGAAAAATATGGCCCTCTTCGTTCTGTTGTCAACGCTCTTCTTCTTCAATTTCTCTAATAGCTGCCCATTCTAGTTCTTGCGCCTCTCTAAATATACGACGATTAACCTGTGCGTTCCGAATAGCATTTAAAGGCGCTATATGTTGACGACCAAAGCGATCATGCACGTTTGGATTTTAAATTTCCACAAGCATTATTGTTTGTTCATAGTTCAGGTGGCGAAAACCATAAATGCTTGGTTTAGCTGCAAGTTACAAATACTACAACAGTGATTTATAGTTCAGGTGGCGAAAACCATAAATGCTTGGTTTAGCTGCAAGGTACAAATACTACAACAGTGATTTATTTCAGTGACTGCACTACATTCTTGGGCTTAGTTACTTACATCCTGAAGATATTCCTGGTGTATATATTATTTTGTTCATTGGTTCAGTATTTACAAGATTCTTCAAGAGCAGTGTAAATAATGGTGGAGTTAGTGCACATGCTTCATTTTGGAGAGTTTGTCAAGTTCCTACAGCTGGTCTGTCCGCGGGCAGGTGGAAGATACTGAGTTCGTGCGTAAACTCATGAGGCACTTTGGGAACAGTCACCGAATTCGGGTGTTTCGTTTTCCACCAGTGCGTGGAAGTTGGCGAGTTCGAACGAACCGTAATTTTTCCCTGGTTTGTTCTTCTAGACAGCCTGCTTCTCGCTACTTCAGAGCTAATTTGTAATGAATGACTGCTTCCCTTGGTTTTCACCCTCTTTTCTGGAGATCAGCTTATTCGTGTTCTCGAGTTACAGCAATAAAACTAGGTATGGGTTATACCAGTTGCTCTGTGACTTATTCTTCAATAACCTGTACATTAATACACTATTATACTTTTTCCGTACAATTTTCGAATATATATTTTATCTTCTTATAAAACGAAGCTAACGAGACGTTCACGACGTTATTTTCTTTCCACGGAACCCTGGACAATGGAAGAAACAATGTCCCAAAACTTCGCTAAAACACAGTACGTTACTGCATCCTATAAGGATGAGCTTTAAGGCAGAATGTTAAAGTCTTCAAAAATTGTAGCTGTGCGGACTGATAGGAATTTAATTTACGAGATTCGAACTACAGAGCTTCTTAAAGTCAAGTATCTTTTACACTTTGTATCACTACCAGCCTTGATATGAACCAAATCAACGTCTTGCCATGTTTTTCACTATCTTCACCCTTTGCTCTCTTATTGCTTTCTGTAAGACATGAATGTCAGTTACGTGCTCTAAAATGTTATAAAGCCTGTTGGCAATATAGTTACTGTCACTAACAATACAAAACATCACTCATAAAATTATCACAAATAACACAGACCAATCTAAAAGATGCACAAAAAAAAAAAAATATGAGAAAGAAATGTTCCTCCCTCTTCGGCAAATCTATGGTAAAAAGTCTGTTAATAATGTCTTTATAACTTTCTCACTTTTGTATAAAGCCATCTAAAATATTCATCATTCGGTTCAATCATGTGTATATAACTTCTTTAATTTGGAAAGTTTCACACAGTTAACAAATACTAGAATTATTTGTATGTATTGGGGCTAGGCTGGTATGGCCCCAAGATGCCTGCGATGACGTCTTCCAAGATGGCGGTGATGACGTCAATCAATATGGCGGATTTTGGCGGGAATTTTGAATTTTGGTGGGAAAGTGTCACGCCCCCCCTTGCCCAGCAAAATGGCGCGAAGTTCAAATTCCAACACGATAATGCATGACACCCCAGTTATCTCTACTAAGCAAAAAAATGGCGGGAAAAAAGTAGTTGTCATTATTTAACCAATTTCAAGTATATGTGTTCGTCACTAGGTCTGGCCTCCAACTGGCTTAGTTCATATTGGTGCCACCAGAGGGCGCTCTCCTGGTGTCAGATCATGATGCAAGTACTGGTATTCAAGATGACGGCACCCAGTGTCTTCACTATGAGATCCAAAGCCCAACCAACTGGCTTAGTTCATATCGTGGCCACCAGAGGACGCTACTGTGACATCGGGTGATGACACAAGATCGTCCATTCTCTCTGGTGCCAGATATTGTCTTCTGTAAGTATACTAACCAATTTAACTAAACACAAGTAACACCAACATCGCTCATCTAACCTATCAATTACCTAAGTACTTAATTCCATTTCAATTTTAATCATATTCAATAAGTCAATTTACAAGTTCAATATTCAATGATCAAATGAGAAGTTCCACATTTTCCCACTGTCAACCAGGTGTTCATTCATGACCTAGCACCCCCCCCCCCCCCCACCTCTAGAATGCTGCAATCCTACTGGCTACTGCATTAATCATGCGATTCGACTGCGTAGAACCTAGGACTTGGACTCAATTTTCATCAATGCCACATCCACCTGGACTTCAAATCAAATAAATAAATTCTCCACCACGATCCTCAACCCAGAACCACACCCCCTGACTGACCCCTGTTGGTGGGCTAACATGTGCTACCATGCACACCACATGACGTCATCCAAGATGGTGCGGCGAAATGGAGGGAAAACAGATCTGAACACAGTCTTTATTTTGCAGGTGCTGTCTCCACCACAAGATTTACTGTGCAACTGACATAGTACACATTACTGTCATCAGATCGTACTGTCATAACTTCTATGACCTAATCCCAGATTTTGGTCTGTAGGGTCAGGAATTATGCTAAAATTACTCAGGCTGCACTCGGCTGCTGGGGAGAGTAAGGAAGGAGTCCACTCTATTTACTTTCGAACATTTTACTTAGAGATCGAATATATTTATCACACTGAGGCAAAAGACTCTCCATCTGATGCTTGCGCTCACAATACACAGTCTCCAGACACTCAAACAACTCCTAATTTAAGGAAATAATTTAATTACAGACATTCAGACTCCTCCTAAATAATGCCTCACACTGATTTGTAAACACGCTCAGTACTCGTAAACTGTCCAAATAGCGTATAGCACGACCTACAGACCTGCTCGCGAAATAATGCAATCAATGCACGCAAGCACAGTCCACCATCCCCTGTCCAGTAGAGTACACAGGAGGTAGCGATAAGTGACGCATCAGTCAGATATCAAACCACGTACAGGCGGCACGCAAGCGGCCACATCCCTTTCATAACACAAATCTACAGAGCGCAATCGCTAGAAGCTAGTCGGTGCGGCCGTTAGCTGTCAAAGCACACATGGCCGTCCGTTCAGGATGGCGATCCGTCACAGACCCGAGGTGCGGGTGCTGAACGCAGGTGAAAGTCGGGTCTATACAGTCATTGTTATACCGACGTCGCAGAATTCCAAGGCACTGACCCCATATGCGAGACACCTCCCAGCAGTAGATGTCTTTACCACCTATGACACAATAGCACACGGCGCATTGCTCCTAGAGCGCCATGACGTACGCGTAACCATACTTAACTACCCAGCGTGAATGACGCAACACCGTCAAGTGCACGCACACAATTACAAATGCATCTAACAACGTTCCCAATGTTATTCTTACATCAAATCTCTTTGTAAATAAATGACAGCCAAGTCAAACTCTCGAGAATTGTAAAATGTTCCAGAAATAGTTAACCCTCTCTTTCTTCATGCCTCAGCTTGTATGCACGGAAATTCTTACCCTAACAGAATCTGTTTACGAAAATAACATCGAATGCACTCTCTCCAGCGATCCTAACGTGTTACTCTTCCTGCTCTCAACATACGCAAATGTACCCTAAGCTGTGTAGAGGCTCCTATATCCCAGCACAAACGATGGAGCATTATGATTAGCTCTTGTAGAGTTTACCCGACGAATTACTGATGAAGCTGGTATCGAAGGACCATCCACCTATTCTTTCGAGACCTTTCAGAGGTAAAATTATTTTCCACCCATCACTAAATGTCCGCAGCTCGTGGTCGTGCTGTAGCGTTCTCGCTTCCCACGCCCCGGTTCCCGGGTTCGATTCCCGGCGCGGTCAGGGATTTTTTCTGCCTTGTGATCACTGGGTGTTGTGTGATGTCCTTAGGTTAGTTAGGTTTAAGTAGTTCTAAGTTCTAGGGGACTAATGACTATAGATGTTAAAACCCATAGTGCTCAGAGCCATTTGAACCAAGCCAACATCGCTAAATTGCATTGACAGTTAAAACCGCAAAGTTGTCTACAGATCACAAAATACATACTATACTCAGAAGAATATTCGAAGCCAGGAAGATGTTTACCAGTATAACTAGGATTAAATATTACAGTTGCTGCTACAAGTCTGACACCGATAGGGAAGCACTGTTAGCCTTTTCTGTCATTCTACAGACACAACATTCAGCGGTAATAAACTATTTTACACTGATCACCATATTGCACCGACAACTAAACCTCACAAAGTTGTATACAGATCAACAAAACGTATGAGGTTAGCAAACATATTGGACTGTGAAACTGATCTCTATCCCAGCAATATATCACCGAGAACCGTCTCGATCTAGTAAACATGCAGTTCATATCCCCCGCCATATAAAATCATTCCCATTACATCAGTGAACCAAAGTCACTCTCAGAACTGATGTGCAAAGACAGACTCGTTTTTTCCCCATCGATACAAACGCCCTACTGTTTCTAGTCCGGACCTGTCTGCTTGCTTGCCTTTCTACACCCATCCGCAGACTCGTCGATTACAAGAACACACGATAATATTACTTCATTATCGCCGCACTTCTCGATATCAAGCACACAGCAGTAGCCTCCCGATCGCTCATGCAACATAATTCCCAAGATATAGACTCGAGATTATTTCTCTAGAAAGCTGAAACTTTAGCTATGTGCGGCGGCATCTAGACCACTGAGTAATTACAAACAAATAGAGGAAATGATATTTCCACTCTCGAATACCAAAGTCTGTCATGTAACAGATCCCAAATCATGCATATAATTTACAAGCCAACGAATATTTCCCCATGTCTAGAGATCAGGCAAACTTATCTTCCACACACCACATTCGATCTTGTCTCAACTAAATAAACGCGCTAAATGTTCAGAAGCAGTCAACCGAACAATTTACATGGGTGGCAATAACAGTCCTAGCGCAAACGCACCTCCATACACAATGTTCTCAAATTTCCACTTGATCACAAAACCCCCCAATCTTACAATCGTGATCTCAATTGAACGTCATTCAACAATGAGTGAAGTATCGTAAATACACCCTACCGAAGGCGGTTGCTCTGGAAATTGAAATATCTGTACCTGTCTTACGACTGGACATACTATTCCCTTTGATATCACAGTTCTCCAAGTCAAATCCATACCTTCCCTACAACAGCGCATAGTCATCTCCTTTCCATAAACACATACATTATAAACCTAATTCTCAAATACGTACATATCACGCACCCACCGCTACAACTAAATATAAAAGTTCGTCAGTAAAACATTGCCTACGATACTAAATAATACTGATCCAAAATCAACGATGGGTGTGCATGTCCCTTAAGTTCTTCTTGCGAGTCCTACCACAGTGTCATAGAAAGAGAGACGTAATCGACCAGATGTTAACGGACGCAAGTGCATTCTATCTAATATTATAGGCCCGTTTTAAGTGCAGAAATTTCTATCCTTAGGAGTGCGTCTGTTTACGTTCTCTGTCTTGCGAATACCTTCATGTTGCCAATCCTAGACTCTAGAACAATACTTCAGAGTTGATGCGTCCATCCGTTTGGAGCTCCCAGGCATATAAAAATGAATAGTTTGTTGGTCTTCTTAACTGTCTGCTGTTATATGACCGCACTTTGAAATCTGTTACTATATATCGTTATGGTATGCTAAGCTCCTCGACATGGTCACATCTCGAGAAATCTCGTGCACTTGGATGGGCTAGGACCGGAAAGCTCAATTCATTCACGGGACGTGGAGTGTAGCGGTCTTCTTCTGGTCGGTTGCAGATTAATTCGCTAACTGTGCTGCAGGGCTGGTTGGTCAGTGACAGTGTGATGAGGGTCTTTCACTCTCTAATTGTACCCTACGACTGCGAGAATGCTCTGTGACTCCTATACGCAGAGAGATAGATCGTAAATTGAACACTATGCCATCCATGATAGATATATATTGAGCACTGTCTGGTATACTTTGAAGATTTATGTGTTCGAGAATTAAGACTGAATGGACGTACTGCTCAGTCATCTATCCATGTTTGCAATGATACTCGCAACGTGGAGAGGGGGCATGGTTTAGCTATGATATTGAAATTGGGCAAACAGTAGTGGCCGGTATTGGACTTAGTGTAAAATTCTTCGCGCTATAAAGTGTGATGTTTATTATTAGAGTACATGGATGGTGTCTTTTCCATCCCATCCCCGCATTGGTTAGCAGATAATGATTGACTGATATGGCTTGTTTGAGTTGGGTAAAAAGTTTTGGTGGATGGCCAGCAACTTCCGAGGGTTGCTAACAGCGAAAGAGTGATTGCGTACATGCGTGCAATATGAAGAATGAGTCGAAAGGGAACGCATAGTCGTCAGCTATTCCGCTAGTGTGAGAGACGAGACTAAACGTAGAGCTCGTGAATAACCTATGGACTATAGTTCGGAGACCTATGCCAGCGCCATAAAAGTCTTCCAGTTTGCTTATGTTGTAAGTGTCTTTTATTTAAAATCAGCAGATGTGTGGCGTGTTACGGTTACACACCATAAGACACAGGAGGCAGTAGCAGCAGCAGTTTGAGGTGAAAATTAGCAGAGGGACTGTGTATATCGCTAGGAATGCTTGGCTGGCTGCACGCTGCGCCATTCTGGGGAGTATTGTGAAATCTCTTTCTCCGGGCAGGAGCGCAGCGCAGCTGTGTGTCATTGCGCCAGCATCGGTGCCTAGTTGACTTCTAAATGGGATGAGCTTTTATAGTTCGTAATTTTTCTCTGTTGGGGTGTAGAGAATAAGGAATATAGCATGTTGGGCTGACTGATTTGAATAGGCGCGGATCTGTAGTACTTGTACGTCGTTTGGGGACGTGCCATACGGCGCATTTCCGCCACATGTTCAAAACAAGGTCCGGTTGCACTAACTAAGGTAGTTCTGTTTCTAGATGGATTGCAGAAGGTGGTGAATATGTCTTTCTCCGATCTTTGCTCAGTTCCAACTTAAACTGGAACGATCACATGCGGAAAGCTGTAGAAATGGGTGAAGTTGCAAGATGCATAGGGTGTGACTAAAAACATGTTTTGCCGGCCGCGGTGGCCGTGCAGTTCTAGGCACTTCAGTCCGGAACCGCGTGACTGCTACGGTCGCAGGTTCGAATCCTGCCTCGGGCATGGATGTGTGTGATGTCCTTAGGTTAGTTAGGTTTAAGTAGTTCTACGTTCTAGGGGACTGATGACCTCAGATGTTGAGTCCCATAGTGCTCAGAGCCATTTTGAGCCAAAAACATGTTTTAATTTTACTGTAGCAGATATGTTCGAGGAAAGGTGACTCGTTTAGAGATGTGAGAGTGCCTGAAATATGATTCACTTCTGGCTGTGATCCTATGCAAGTATGTGCTTGAATGGGAAGATCTGTTTCCAAATGATGGACATAATTTCTAACTCATAGCGTAACACTAGAGATCTGAGATGCTAGTGTACATTTTTCTTCTAACGACCTCAATCAGCACATCATCTACTACTACTGTTTGTGTTGCTTCTCAATGAGTCATGGCCTATAACTCTGCAGATATATCCTGGAACCTCTGATATGTTCCGAGACAGAATGCGCTGCAAATAATTAAGAATTATCTAGTAGGGGTCGGTGTGAGGGAGTCGCAAATATCGCTTACACACCATGTTCCTCAGCCGAATCACTTTCAAAGTTCATTGTTTTTATCCCGAGGTTGCATCATGGGCTTACATATTCCTACGATCATGGTCATGGTATTTGTCCCGAAAAAAGAAAACTACCTCATTCAGAGGTAATGTCGTACCACCATTTATAAAGCAGGTATAGCTTTTAACATGGATACTTGCGTGTACCTGTAGAACAAAGAGCGCTTGTGAGAGTAACTTGCAGTAGTTGTTGGGATGGTTGTTTTTTTAACATCTCTTCGATTATGTCTTACTTTCTATGACACTGTGGTAGGACTCGCAAGAAGAACCTAAGGGACATGCGCACGCATCGTTCATTCTGGGTCAGTATTATTTCGTATCGCAGGCAATGATTTACTGATGAATTTTTATACTTATTAGTGGCGATAAGTGGGTGATATGTACGTATTTGAGAATTAGGTTTATAAAGTACGTGTTTGTGGACTGGAGATAACTATGCCCTGTTGTAGGGAAGGTATGGATTTGACATGGAGTACTGTGATAGCAATGGGAAGAATATGTCCAGTCGTAAGGCAGGTACAGATATTTCAATTTACAGAGCCACCACCTTCGGTAGGGTGTATTTGTGATACTTTGCTCATTGCGATGGGGTTTCTTCTTTAACATCTGGTTGGTTACGTCTCTCTTTCTATGAAATTGTGGTAGGACACACAAGAAGAACTTAAGGGACATGCACTCCCATCACTGATTTTGGGTCAGTATTATTTAGTATCATAGGCAATGATTTATTGCCAAACTTTTATACGTAGTAGTAGCGGTGGGTGCGTCATATGCATGTATTTGAGAATTAGGTTTATAAAGTATGTGTTTGTGGAAAGGAGATGACTATGCGCTGTTGTAGGGAAGGTATGGATTTGACTTGGAGTACTGTGATAGCAATGGAAAGAGTATGTCCAGTCGTAAGGCAGGTACAGATATTTCAATTTTCAGAGCCACCGCCTTCGGTAGGGTGTATTTATGATACTTTGCTCATTGGGATGGGGTTTCTTCTTTAACGTCTGGTTGGTTACGTCTCTCTTTCTATGAAATTGTGGTAGGGCTCGCAAGAACTTACGGGACATGCACTCCCATAACTGATTTTGGGACAGTATTATTTACTATCATTGGCAATGATTTATTGCCAAACTTTTATACTTAGTAGTAGCGGTGGGTGCGTCATATGCATGTATTTGAGAATTAGGTTTATAAAGTATGTGTTTGTGGAAAGGAGATGACTATGCACTGTTGTTGGAAAGGTATGGATTTGACTTGGAGTAGGCCTGCTGTGATAGCAAAGGGAATAGTATGTCCAGTCGTAAGGCAGGTACAGATACCGCTTTTTCAGTTTCCATAGCAACCGCCTTCAGTAGGGTGTATTTACAACACTTCGCTCATTGTTGAATGATGTTCAATTGAGATCACGTTTGTAAGACAGGGGGCTTTCGTGATCAAGTGGAAATTTGAGAATATTGTGTATGGAGGTAAGTTTGCCACCCATGTAAATTGTTCAGTTGACCGCTTCTGAACATTTAGCGCGTTTATTTAGTTGAGACAAGATCGAATGTGGTGTGTGGAAGATAAGTTTGCCTGTTCTCTAGACATGGGGAAATATTGGCTGGCTTGTAAATTATATGCATGATTTGGGATCTGTTACATGACAGACTTCGGTATTCGAGAGTGGAAATATTATTTCCTCTATTTGTTTGTAATTACTCAGTGGTCTAGATGACGCTCCACATAGCTAAAGTTTCAACTTTATAGAGAAATAATCTCGAGTCTATATCTTGGGAATTATGTTGCATGAGCGATCAGGAGGCTACTGCTGTGTACTTGACACCGAGAAGTACGGCGATAATGAAATAATATTATCGTGAAAATAAGTGTGTTCTTGTAATCGACGAGCCTGCGGATGGGTATAGAAAGGCAAGCAAGCAGACAGGTCCGGACTAGAAACAGTAGGGCGTTTGTATCGACGGGGAAAGGAGCCTGTCTTTGCACATTAGTTCTGAGAGTGACTTCGGTTCACTGATGTAATGGGGATGATTTTAAATGGAGGGAGATATGAATTGCATGTTTACTAGATAGAGACGGTTCTCGGTGATATTTCTGGGATGGCGATCGGTTTCACGGTCCAATATGTATGCTAACCTCGTCAGTTTTTGTTGATCTGTATACAACTTTGTGAGGCAAGCACCCATGTAAATTGGGTTTAGTTGTCGGTGCAATGTGGTGATCAGTGTAAAATAGTTTATTACCGCTGAATGTTGTGTCTGTAGAATGACAAAAAAGGCTGACGATGCTTCCCTATCGGTGTCAGACTTGTAGCGGCAACTGTAATATTTAATCCTAGTTATACTGGTAAATATCTTCCTGGCTTCGAATATTCTTCTGAGTATAGTATGTATTTTGTGATCTGTAGACAACTTCGCGGTTTTAACTGTCAATGCAATGGATGTGTGGAAAATAATTTTACCTCCGGAAGGTCTCAAAAGAATAGGTGGATGGTCCTTCGATACCAGCGGCATCAGTAATTCGTCGGGTAAACTCTACAATAGCTAATCATGGGATGTAGGAGCCTCTACAGAGTGTAGGAAACATTTGCGTATGTTGAGAGCAGGAAGGGTAACACGTTAGGATCGCTGGAGAGAGTGCATTCGATGTTATTTTCGTAAACAGATTCTGTTAGGGTAAGAATTTCCGTGCATACAAGCTGAGGCATGAAGAAAGAGAGGGTTAACTATTTCTGGAACATTTTACAATTCTCGAGAGTTTGACTTGGCTGTCATTTATTTACAAAGAGATTTGATGTAAGAATAACATTGGGAACGTTGTTAGATGCATTTGTAATTGTGTGCGTGCACTTGACGGTGTTGCGTCATTCACGCTGGGTAGTTAAGTATGGTTACGCGTACGTCATGGCGCTCTAGGAGCAATGCGCCGTGTGCTATTGTGTCATAGGTGGTAAAGACATCTACTGCTGGGAGGTGTCTCGCATATGGGGTCAGTGCCTTGGAATTCTGCGACGTCGGTATAACAATGACTGTATAGACCCGACTTTCACCTGCGTTCAGCACCCGCACCTCGGGTCTGTGACGGAGCGCCATCCTGAACGGACGGCCATGTGTGCTTTGACAGCTAACGGCCGCACCGACTAGCTTCTAGCGATTGCGCTCTGTAGATTTGTGTTATGAAAGGGATGTGGCCGCTTGCGGGCTCCTAGGAGGGACCTGTACGTGGTTTGATATCTGACTGATGCGTCACTTATCGCTACCTCCTGTGTACTCTACTGGACAGGGGATGGTGGACTGTGCTTGCGTGCATTGATTGCATTATTTCGCGAGCAGGTCTGTAGGTCGTGCTATACGCTATTTGGACAGTTTACGAGTACTGAGCGTGTTTACAAATCAGTGTGAGGCATTATTTAGGAGGAGTCTGAATGTCTGTAATTAAATTATTTCCTTAAATTAGGAGTTGTTTGAGTGTCTGGAGACTGTGTATTGTGAGCGCAAGCATCAGATGGAGAGTCTTTTGCCTCAGTGTGATAAATATATTCGATCTCTAAATAAAATGTTCGAAAGTAAATAGAGTGGACTCCTTCCTTACTCTCTCCAGCAGCCTAGCACAGCCTGGGTAATTTTAGCATTATTGCCGACCCTACAGACCACCATCTGGGATTGCGTCATAGGAGGGATGACAGTATGATCTGATGGCAGTAATGTGTATTTATGTCGGTTGGACAGTAAATCTTGTGGTGGAGACACCACCTGCAAAATAAAGTCTGTGTTCAGATCTGTTTTCCCTCCATTTCGACCCACCATCTTGGATGACGTCATGCGGTGTGCATGTTAGTACACGTTAGTATATGTTAGCCTGCCAACAGGGGTCGGTAAGGGGGTGTGGTGCTGGGTTGAGGATCGTGGTGGAGAATTTAACTATTTGATTTGAAGTCCAGATGGATGTGGCGTTGGTGAAAATTGAGTCCAAGTCCTAGGTTCTACGAAGTCGAATCGCATGATTAATGCAGTAGCCAGTAGGTTTGCAGCATTCTAGAGGTGTGGGGGGGGGGGGGGGTGCTAGGTCATGAATGAACACCTCGCTGATAGTGGGAAAATGTGGAACTTCTCATTTGATCATTGAATATTGAACTTGTAAATTCATTTATTAGATATGATTAAATTGGAAATGGAATGAAGTAATTAGGTAATTGATAGGTTAGATGAGCGATGTTGGTGTCACTTGTCTTCAGTTAAATTGGTTAGCATATTTACAGAAGACTATGTCCAGCATGTGTATAGAGATGGCGGCCAAGGGAGTGTGACGTAAGTGGTCAGACGTCTGCCGCACGGTGGCGCAGTGCGAGAGAGAGCTGACCATTCTGTGTCATCACCTGACATCATAGTAGTGCCCGCTGGTGGCCACAATATGAACTAAGCCAGTTAGGCTCTGGAGCTCGTTGTGAACACACTGGGTGCCGTCATATTGAATATCAGTACTTGCGTCATGATCTGACATCAGGAGAGCGCCCCATGGTGGCACAGTCATGAACTAACTCAGTTAGGCTATGGAGCTCGTGGTGAACACACTGGGTACTGCGATCTTGAATAACGCTACTTGCATCATGTTCTGACGTCAGGAGAGCGCCCTCTGGTGGCACCAATATGAACTAAGCCAGTTGGACGCCAGACCTAGTGGCGAACACATGTGCTTGAAATTGGTTAAATAATAAAGACAATTACTTTTTTCCCGTAATTTTCTATGCTTAGTAGAGATAATCGGGGTGTGATGCATTATCATGTTGGAATTTGAACTTCGTGCCATTTTTCTGAGCGATGGGAGCATGGCACTTTGCCGCCAAAATTTAAGCTTCCTGCCAAAATCCACCATACTGATTGACGACATCACCGCCATTTTGGATGACGTCATCGCCACCATCTTGGATAACAGTTCTTTGGGGCCGTACCAGCATAACGCCAATACTTTCGTAAAACGAGTTTAACTTGGGCCGAAACAGAAACAAGATTACCTAGAAATTTATTGGAACAGCTCCAGTTATTGTTGGATACTTATCAAAAATTTTCGTCGTGTAACTGGGTCACTTTTTAAACCATCGGACAACTCTTGTATTCCCTACTGACTGGCGTCAGTTTTTTTTTTTTTTTTTTTTTTCCTCTACTTGGCTGAAATTATGTATCCAAGTCTCCGTGCCTCATACAATTGTCTCATTTCTCCCTCTTCGCCGTTTTCAAGTGAATAATGCATGTAGATAAATCAGAAAAACGCATATAAAGCCCATGTTACATCTCCATCTGTACTAAACTGTACCAGTTGGCTGCTCATATTCTGAAGTTGATTTAGCAATACGCGCTGCATCTCACGTCACACATACGTGTTGGTGAGGAAGCATCAAATAACGACTTTTGGTATTCCTTGGATATCAGTAATGTGGGAATGGTACTAGTCTGCTGACAACCATTTATCCACTTTCATCGATCCATAAGAAAATATGGACATGGGTGGAAGCCAGATCAGTATTATGGGTCATGTGATCAAACACCTCTCAGCAGAACCACCTACAGATTTCATGGGCCTCTATGCGGACAAACTTTTGTGAGGGTCCACAAGCCTTCTCAGCCCACTGGAGTTAATTATCACAAACATTGATTTTTCAAAACGTTGTTTTACACGTGAGCAGTAAATATTTCGGACAACTGTAGCTAGTACTTTGAATCTTCTATTCTTTCACCTACACCATGTAAGCTCATTTTAGAAGCACGTTCATGCTCTGTTTATAACAGTGCTACATGATTATGTTTCTTTTACCTAAAGTTGATCTTAAATGATTTCTGATTAATGTTAATTCACTCAACCCTTACTCACAGTCGTTTAATGAAAAAAGTAAGAGCATATGGACTATCAGACCAATTGTGTGATTGGATTGAAGAGTTCCTCGATAACAGAATGCAGCATGTCATTCTCAATGGAGAGAAGTCTTCCGAAGTAAGAGTGATTTCAGATGTACCGCAGGGGAGTGTCGTAGGACCATTGCTATTCACAACATACATAAATGACCTTGTGGATAACATCGGAAGTTCACTGAGACTTTTTGTGGATGATGCTGTGGTATATTGAGAGTTTGTAACAATGGAAAATTGTACTGAAATGCAGGAGGATCTGCAGCGAATTGACGCATGGTGCAGGGAATGGCAGTTGAATCTCAATGTAGACAAGTGTAATGTGCTGCGAATACATAGAAAGATAGATCCCTTATCATTTAGCTACAATGTAGCAGGTCAGCAACTGGACGCAGTTAATTCCATAAATTATCTGGGAATACACATTAGGAGTGATTTAAAATGGAATGATCATATAAAGTTGATCGTCGGTAAAGCAGATGCCAGACTGAGATTCATTGGAAGAATCCTAAGGAAATGCAATCCGAAAACAAAGGAAGTAGGTTACAGTACACTTGTTCGCCCACTGCTTGAATACTGCTCAGCAGTGTGGGATCCGTACCAGATAGGGTAGATAGAAGAGATAGAAAAGATCCAATGGAGAGCAGCACGCTTCGTTACAGGATCATTTAGTAATCGCGAAAGCGTTACGGAGATGATAGATAAACTCCAGTGGAAAACTCTGCAGGAGAGACGCTCAGTAGCTCAGTACGGGCTTTTGTTGAAGTTTCGAGAACATACCTTCACCCAGGAGTCAAGCAGTATATTGCTCCCTCCTACATATACGTCACGAAGAGACCATGAGGATAAAACCAGAGAGATTAGAGCCCACACAGAGGCATACCAACAGTCCTTCTTTCCACGAACAATACGAGATGAATAGAAGGGAGAACCGATAGAGGTACTCAAGGTAGCCTCCGCCACACACCGTCAAGTGGCTTGCGGAGTATGGATGTAGATGTAGATGTAGAAGCAACAGTCACTAGTAAGGTAATGATAATCCTGAGTGCAATTCAAAGTTCAGGAAACACAAAGTATAAGCTCAACTTATTAATTTAATTTAGAAGACAAATGGAAGCCTTTTGTTTTTTGTTATCTTTGCCAAATACAGTAAAGTAGCTGCACTCACTGACTTAAACATTTGTATTTTTTGATAAGATTATCGCTCAGATCATAAGGATAAGTTCTAATTTCTTCATTGTATCTTTATCATCGAAAGTGGTTCTCATTCTGAGAATGGTTTCAAAAGTTGCACAGATATGTCTCATGTCTAAATACCAATAATCTGACTGAGAAACAACAGTGTCTATGTTTACGTCAAAAAACCTCTTTTTGAAATTGTTGCTCTTCAGTTTCACCTAGAAGTGTGACATGTGCTCCACTAATGCTGCAGTTAGATTCATGAAAGAATACCTTCCTTTCACTTTCTCTCATTTTTGAAAAATCTGTCTCATTCTAAAATTTCAGTAGCCATTTTTTTATCTTTGCTTAATAATTCAAGCCAGAGAGCTCTTAAATCCGTTTCTATGGTAACCGTAAGAGCTTTAAAACTTTTCATTCATTGTCAAGGGGAAATATCTTTTCACTGAAGACTCAAACTTCCTACATTTATTTGATCTAAACTCTAAAATGACCATCCAAACGTTCAAGAGAATCAATGTCCAAAACTTGGAAAAATAATTGGTGAGCCTGTTTACTTCTGCTATCCCATCAAAATGCAAACTGCTTTAAATTATTACTATTACTGCTACTAATTTTTCTTGTGTAGGGTTCACTATCTCAGTTCTTGTGCTCCATCTTGTTTCAAACAGACCATGAATAGATCAACCGCCAGTGTATTTAATAATCCTTCCCATCTTTGTGGGCTTTCAGTCAAGAAATTGGGCAGCTGGAGAATATACCCAATGCCTCACTACTACCTGTAGTATGTAATCGCACGAAGCTCAGAGTTTGAACAGCACAAGGAGAAAATGTTGCCAGCAGATAAACATCTCTAATCTTTGCTTGCATATCTTTTATTTGCCCAGCCATATGTGATCCATCATCATAGCACTGAACACGACAGTGCTGTAAATCCATCTAGAGTGGCTAGAGTGGCATTGCAAATAAATGAAAAAAGAACTGCTTGTCTTTCTTCTAAATGTTTCTTTAATATATTATCCTTGTGCAAATATAAAAGGTCATTCTGTGATCTGTGAGATAAATAGTGCTATCTTTTCATTTTTTTTCATACTTTTAACATAAACTGTTTATACTCTTAAAATGGGTCATATTTAGCCAATAATTCAGTTAAGCCCAAGAACTTACCGTTATCTTGTTCCTCTTTCTGGTGGCTACTTCCTCTGAAAGGCAAATTTCGTAAAGCTAAGAAGATAGTAGCTGTTCTTGTGTATTGACAAGTGCCAGCATGAAGATGGAGATCTCAAGAGCAAACAAGGTGGTGAGAGGACGTCAGCCAATAGCCCACCTACGAGGACCGCACCATGACAGCAGTGCCCTCTAGCCGAGGAGAATTATAAGCGCCGCTCATCCCAGCCTCTGGCGGACAGTGTTAGGACAGTACTAGACCCAGCCTAGCAGAGAGTGCTGCCATAGCAGTGACATGTGATCCATATCAATTGCTTATATGGACCTTGTCTACAGCAAAGGACTGATTGTTTGCATGTCGCCCATCACTTGCGACACCATTGTAAATTCAAAGTTAAGTATTGTCAATCTGCTTACTTGTGATGTAAACTATTAATGTGAGTTGCTTGAATGGTTGAATAGCATTCTGAGAATGCAGCATTCTTTAGGCACCCTATACAAGATGGATGGACAGAATCCCACATTTGGCGATGAGTATCCAGCGAATCCAGTGCCAGATGGCGACGGAATTTTCTGTTTTTGTTGCTGGCGCCTTAATTCTCTCTTGTCTTTCCTTTGCAGGGGTATTTATTTGCTTTGACAGTTTCTTGTCGTTTTTGCTAATCAGTGTTTTCAAGTAGGCATTACAGAAAATTTCTTTGCTTGCTTGCCTTATTTGTTTGTTGCAATTGTGTCTTCCAAAATGCCCACACTGCCTCTCTCACCCCCAGCCTAGGCACCACAGGTGCAAGCGTTAGATGCCAGACAGTGAATGCAGATGTTTCAGTTCCAGACACAACAGATCTTCATGTTACTCTACATGGTGCAGCAGCTACTGGCCAACGCTGCACGCCAGGCGGGACAAGCACCATCTACTACAGCTGCTATACCAACTTTTCGACAGTTTAGTGAACAAGGAGAGGAATGGCTTGAGTTGTTGTCCCAATTTGAAGACCACGTTACCGCCCACAATGTACCAGGTACTGTGAAACTTCCTAATCTAGTATCAACGGTAGGAAGAGCAGTGTTCAGATTAACATGGAGAAAAGTAACAGAGGCTATGCAGAAGGCTGTCAGAGGTCAGCTGGAGGCAAACTTGTTACCACCAGAGTGGTATTTAGAGGACTAAGGAAAGTACAGAAGGAACTTCTGGCAGAAATGGGTTTGGTTTTAGAACCCGAGTATAAAAACTAACCTTTTTATTTCAAGCTAGCCATAGTATTTATGAGAACTGATGGAGCAAAAGTTTACATTTCCATTTCTATAACAGTAGCAGGGAAACAAGCACATTACAAGTGCTACACAATTCATGCACATCTTGTCAGGTGGGGGATATTGAAGAAATTTGTAAGAGTAAAAACTCAGCAACTCTTATTAATTGCCAAAGATAAGGGAAGATATGCAGAAATGGAGGAAACAAAGTTACAAAAATGCTACAAAGGGGAAATCAGTCTGTATGAATATGGTAATAAAAGAGGGGTAGGATTCCTGGATGGTTAAATTGCTAATAGGACAAAAGGAGGTAAGAGAATGCAAAAAGAAGCGACAGAGCTGGATTTGTGCCTTCAGCAGGTCGAGGCACATTGGTTGTACTCTACCTCTGACAAGATGGTAGTAGTGGCTAGTTGGTTCTAGCAGGGAAAGCTTACAACAGCAAATAGGCTAGAATTAAATATGAGTGATTTGTTATTAAATGGAACAGTATGCGAGATAATGGGGCCTACTTTCCTTCTGCCCACTGTAATTACAGAGATATCTCACCTGTATACTTTGCAGCCTCATTTGTATTGGCCAGAGGAGCCCATGAAAGTGCTACCTGCCCCAGACCTAACCAGCTAGTATCAAACTCTAGGGCTGGAATTAATGCAGTCCATAAACGTTCTTTTGAACCAGCAGGATGGACAAGTCTCTCTGGAAACCTTAGTGCAGCATGTAAATTTATATTGGGAAAATCATTACTGGAAAGAGACAACACTGACTATTGTCATACCAATCGCTGCAGTGATACTTGTTCTGCTGAGCATAGTCCTTGTTTTGGTATGTAGAAGATGAAGCACAAGACAGTTCAAACCCAGACATCATTCAGATTCTAGCAGATTGGATACCCTGAGCATAAAAGCAGCAGAAGGAAGGTAAATGCAGAGGGGGTAACATTAACAATAATTGATTCATTCTAGCTTGTAAGTCTGGAATAGAGAGTAAGAAGTTATTGTGCAAAAAGCCTAGTAATGAAATGAGTTCCATGGAATTTGAAGGGGCACTGTAAAAATAAGTCAGATTAAGTGATAGGGCTAATGAAACCGATTGTAGACTAATTCTTAAGAGGTAAAACAAGACCAGAAGGAACTCTAGTGTAAAGAATAATGTAGTTTGGGCAACCTAAGGTACCAGATCTTGATAAAAAAGAGAGCAATGTAGCGTATCAACCATATTCGGTCAAAAAATATGCCAGAGTGGAGGTGAGTTGCAACAGAGCCAGCTACATGCAGGCAAGAGTGTTATGTGTTGTGAAGCAAAACACAGCTGACAGGCATTGTGAAGCAGAGTCAGCTAGATTCAGTACAGCAACAGCTGATGCTGCAGTAAACTCATGGAAGGATGGAAGCCTTTCCTCACTTGCCACCATGGAAGTATTTAAGCCCTAAATGAACATAGTCTGGAGCTTATAAGCATTCAGCCATTTATGTACTACAATATTCTCATCTCAGTATCATAGCCACACCAAGAGCCTGTGACACTAAGAGGAACATCCTGGAATGCAGTACAGGGTCTGCTGTTCAACCACAGGATAGGGCAGCGTGCCCCGAGTCACAAGAGAGCCATCGCCAGAGCAGAGAGCAGTCCGCTCATAGGAGGGAGGTCACAGCTGGAGGTCAAAGCTGCCTCCCCAGCACTGTCAGCTGAGCAGTGATGCTGTCACCATGGTCGCAGCTGGAGACATCGTGGATAGCAGTATTCGAGTGACACCACACTTAGCCCCACTCTTTCCTCTGTCAGCAGTGCCAGATGTCTGTTATTTCACATAAGAGGCAACTGAAAACTGCCACCATGCTGTTCTTGGTCTACTATGGCCAAGGGCTGTAATAAAGAAGTGAATTGAACAGATCTGCTGTTGTCGTGACATCTCATTTCACTCTCCGCAGGTGACAGTTAGTGGATCATCGAACAGCTTCTTCAAATTTTTCATACCAAATCCTCAAATATTTATTGCTTCTCATTTTCTTCTTTTTCCGAAGGGCTTCTATTACTGATTTTTGTATGCACAGGCAATTAATTCTAGCTCTCCACCTACAAATTATTTTCAAATGAACCCAACACATATTCCGTCAGGCTCCTCATACAGCTGTATTTTCTGTCTCCTAATAGTAATTACATTTTTTATGCTTCATGTGGTAGATATTGTTATCAAACCTTCCACAAAGATCATCTTCAAATGCAGCTTCATTTTAAGTCAGTTGCACATTTTGTAACTATTGAAAATTAAGGAGTAGCCTCTTCACAAATCTTTAACAACATTAGATAAACTCTCATTGACACTAGCTCTTCAAAAACAAAGAATTTTATGATGCCATGGTATTCCAGTTTACAAAACATACACAACAGGACTACATTAGGAAAATTTATCAACAAAACAATTCCACAGGTCTTGTTGACTTATATTATTGTACAAAATACACAAACAAAATTTGATTGACCTCAGTAACTAAATGTGGTGCAGGTCAAGAAATGTGCTCCATGTCCTTGCAGATACTCTGAAAATGCACTAACACTCACAAAGCCCTTCTTATTGTAGGTAAAGTATCAGACATAATATACAATATTGAAACTCTCACCACAAGCTTATGAGTGGAAAAAAGAGGCCCTGGAGGTTGCTCATATATTAGGGCAAAAACACACTTCTAAAATGTAACATTCTGTAATTAGTATATCTAAAGTTCAAGTATCTTTGTGTTACCACACCATGCCATTGTGTGTCAATGCTGGATTTTAAAATAAATGTAGCTAAATATTTGAAGGGATGGATTCTTAAAAATAAAACTTCTTTTAGCCTTCAAATTCTAGCCCTAGATAAGTAGCTTGATCATTGCATGAATCATAAATGGCCTCATGAACAGTTTACAAGGACATGTTGTGCAACAGTTTACAAGGACATGTTGTGTTCGTTTCCATATCATTAATGGCCTCACCATGTATAAACAGTTTACAAGGATGTGTTCTATGGTTTCCATAAGTGGGTGAATAATGTTGTAGAATGGTCATATCTATGGAACAAAGAGTTGTAGGACTTTCCACACCATGAAAAGGTACTGTTGCACAGCAAGGGATGGTAGGTGTAGGCAGCCTGGTTTGCTTATGGTGATAAATCTCTAATATTTTCAGTTATGCACCTTTCATCAAATGTGGATCACACATAAACTTTGTAGAAACTGAACAGATACTTTAGAAAACTTATCATTTTATGTGATTTTGCTATGAAGTCTCATAAGTGTTATAATCAAGTCAGCTTTCCATCAAATCAAAGATGTGGGAATAATGTGTAAGTTTTAAAACACATCTGCATTTCATACAGGCTAACAATATGGTGGGTATAGTTAAAATAAACAGACATTATAAAACTTGCAACTGCTGCCCACTCCTGCAGACTCCTATACATCTGCTGTAACTGCATAGGTGCCACGACAAAGGAAAAGAACTAATTGTAAAATTATTCATGTTGAAGAAGCACTCTATGTAATTCCTTATCATGACATTCTATTATTAACAGCAAAAAGAAATACATTTCACAATAGAGGACTGATGAATGGCATCATGCCTTTTAACTCTCTGATATGATGTTACCAACATGATCTCTAAGAAAATTGATGGAAAGGAAGGACTATTAAATTACAGAAATATGCCAAAAAGCAAAATACAAATCCACTACAGCAGCAGTTGTAGGGAACAATGAGGCAATGGAAAAATATGATGTGTCACACATGGATTAGCTGTATTGTTGTGTTACAAATTGTGAAAAATGGACACAGATACTACATCCTACTGCAGGATGTGTGATGTAAAGTGTGTAATGTGTGTAAACAGTATATCATTTCAAGTGTGTAAATGTAAGTTTAAAATAAGAGATGGTTTGCAGATTCATTTCCACAAACAGACAAAGCCTCTGAGCCTCCACGTCCAGATAACAGAGCATCATAGGTGATTGTCACTCATTGTAAAGAAGAGGGAAGTACACTGACAAAACTCAAAACCAATAATTTATGTAAGTTTGTTTTATAAATAAAATCATACAATCACTGTTTATCTCTGTACATATTTATGGAATTCCTGTAGATCCATTTATAAGAGTCTGAAAATACTGCTGTTGACATGCATGTATATATAGACACACACACACACCCACCTACCCACACACACACACACACACACACACACACACACACACACACACACACACGCACACACACACACACACTAAATTATAAAGAAGAGAACCTATTTAAACATAACTATGATATACATGCATATGAAACTAGCTAAAAGGTAAAACTATGCATAAACATAGTAAGCACAAATGTATGCAATAGAGTAGTCTGGAGCTATATTTTATAACCACATGCCTTCTTCTTTAAAATGGCTACCAACATTAAATACATTTAAGGGTCTTGCTTGACCACTGCTTTTGCTCTGTCTCTAAATTTCTGGATAATCACAATGAGTATACTGCATTTACCAAATATTGTTAATTGTGCCTTATATCACTTTACACTATAATTTAATTTGTAATAATATTATTAAAAGGAAAGCTGCTACTCATCATCTAGCAGAGATGCTGCCACAAATAAGCTTTTAGCCAGTAAGGCCTTCATCAAAAATAGACCCCTCCCCCCCCCCCCCCCCCACACACACACACAAATGCAACTCACACACACATGGCTGCAGTCTCTGCCAACTGAAGCCACACTGTAAGCAGCTGCACCAGTGCACAGTGCATGATTGGAGTGGCAACTAGGTGGGAGTAAGGAGGAGGCTGGGGTGGAGAGGGGGAGGGATAGAAGGGTAGGGTAGGGGTTGGGGACAGTGAAGTGCTGCTGGGGAGTGCACAGGGACAAGGTGGAGAGAGGGTAGGGCGGCTATGTGCATTTTGGAGGAGAGGTGGGGTGGAGGGGGGGGGGGGGGGGCGGCGTGATGGTGGGTGTGATGGTGGAATAATGGCTATGAAAGGGGCTGGATGGGTGTGTACAGTGACTAACAAAGGTTGAGGGTAGGAGGGGTACAAGAATGTAGGGTATATTACAGGGCAGTTCCCACCTGCACAATTCAGAAAAGCTGGTGTTGCTGGAAGGATCCACAGTCTGCGAGGCAGTCATTAAAATGAAGGAGGTCATGTTGGGCAGTGTTCTCAGCAACAGGGTGGTCCACTTGTTTCTTGGCCACAGTTTGTCAGTGGTCATTCATGTGGACAGACAGCTTGTTGGTTGTCATGTCCACATAGAATGCAGCACAATGGTTGCAGCTTAGCTTGTAGATCACATGTGTTTTTACATTCCATCCTGGATTTTCCCTTGTATAATTTACTGTGTGTTCACCATGCTTTCTCACTCAATAACCACTGCTAGTAAATGGAGAAGCTTCATAGTATATCAGTTTGCATTATTATGCACTTCGATTGTGTTACCATATAATCACAATGACTACTGTAATTGTAAATTAACTATGTTCATCATTGTCCTATATTAGGTGTACTAACAATGTACTAAAATGATTCTTGGACTAAAAATTAAAAAAAAGAGCATTATACTAGAATTAAGGTATGTCACTAAGTTCTAGCAATTATCAATGGTGTATGCATCCACATGACCAAAAGGGGTACCACTAAACTCGATAATAAGCCATCTCAAATAGAATTTAGTGAACTTTTTTGTGACAAGCCTCATATGCAAATAAATTGCAGATTGCTTTCAGAATTTCAGTTGCAGTAGAGAAACAATGATGACTGCTTTTATATAACTTTGTTGTGTACAAACGGCATTGGGTACAAATGTCATTACTGGCTGTTTTCATAAAAAAAAAACAGCTTTTGTTCTTTGTTAAACATTTCTTGTATATAAGTATGAGGCACATATGTCTTAGTCAAGATTAACTAAATTTAACAGGCATTCTTTTGAATTTGCTGAAGACACAGTAAAAACATTAGAAACTTATAATTCCATCAAACCATAGATTATCAATTGTAATTACAATGGTATCATTAATCATTAGACTATCATAAAACTCCTGAAGCCACTGTATCAAACTTTTCATTCTTTATTGCTTCACGAATTGTGTGTTATACAAGAGGTACAGTATTATATAAGACAAGTCAACATCTACATCTACACCTACATAGATACTCCACAAGCCACCATACAGTATGTGGTGGAGGGTACCCTGTACCATGACTTGTCATTTCCTTTCCTGCTCCACTCACAAATAGAGTGAGGTGAAAATGAGTGTCTGTACACCTCTGTATGTGCTCTAATTTCTATTATCTTATCTTTGTGGTCCTTACATGCAATGTATGTCAGCGGCAGTAGAATCATCCAGCAATCAGCTTCAAATGCAGATTCTCTAAATTTCATCAACAGTGTTTCTCAGAAAGAACATTGCCTTCCCTCCAGGGATTCCCATTTGAGTTCCTGAATCATCTCCATAACACTTATGAGTTGTTAGCACATACCAGTAACAAATCTAGCAGCTTGCCTCTGAATTGCTTTGATGTCTTCCTTCAATCCAACCTGGTATGGAACCCAAATGCTCAAGCAGTACTCAAGAATAGGTCAACCCAGCATCGTATTCTTACAGATAAACCACACTTTCCTAAAACTCTCCCAATAAACCAAAGTTGACCATTCGCCTTCCCTATCATGATTCTCACATGCTCATTCTAACTCATTTCACTTTGCAATGTTATGTCCAGATATTTAAATGACTTGACTGTGTCAAGTAGGACACTAGTAATACTGTATCTGAACATTACAGGTTTAATATTCCTACTCATCCTCATTAACTTACATTTTTCCACATTTAGGGCTAGCTGCCATCATCCCACCAACAGAAATTTTGTCTAAGTCAGCTTGTATCTTCCTACAGTCACTAAACTTTGACACCTTACCATATGCCATAGAATCATAAGTAAACAATTGCAGATTGCTGGCCACCCTGTCTGCCAAATCATTTATGTATATAGAGAACAACAATGGTCCTATCACACTTCCCTGGGGCACTCCTGACAATACCCTTTTCTCTGCTGAACACTCGCCATCAAGGACAACATACTGGGTTTATTATTTAAGAAGTCTTTGAGCCACTCACATATCTGTGAACTTACACTATATGCTTATACCTTCATTAACAGCCTGTAATGCAGCACCATGTCAAATGCTTTCCAGAAACCTAGAAATATGGAATCTACCTGTTGCCCTTCATCCATAGGTCTAAGTACATCACGTGACAAAAGGGCGAGCTGAGTTCTGCACAAGTGATGCTGTCTAAAACCATGCTGATTTGTGCACATAATTTTCTCAGTCTCTAGAAAGTTTATTATATTTGAACTGAGAATATGTTCAAGGATTCTGCAGCAAACAGAAGTTAGGGATATTGGTCTGTAATTTTGCAGGTCTGTTTTTTACCTTTTTTATATGCTGCACTTTTTAGCAGTCACTTGAGACTTTCCACTAGGTGAGTGATTCATGATAAATACAAGCTAGGTAAGGGGCCAGTGCCGTAGAGTACTCTGTAAAATTGAACTGGGATTCATTCAGACCTAGTGATGTTTTCGCATTCAAATCCCTCAGTTGTTTCTATATGCCAGGTATGCTTATTACTATTTCATCCATATGAGAGTCTGTCTGATGGTCAAATGACAGTATGTTTGCATGATTATCCTGTGTGAATGATTTCTTGACTGTGAAATTTAAAACTTCTACTTTCATGTTGCTATCTTCAACTGCCATACCAGACTGGTTAACAAGGGACTGAGTGGAAGCCTTTTACCTGCTTAGTGATTTTACAAGCAACCGATATTTTCTTGGGTTCTCTGCCAGTTCTTTTTCTAAGGTGAGATGCTGGTAGCTGTTGTATGCTTTGCACATAGATCTTTTCACAGATGCATGAATCTCTACTAAATAACATTTGTTTGTTGTCACTTATGCATTCCCTGTTGAACTGAGAGTGCAATAAGCTCTGCTTCCTCAGCATCCACCATATTTTGCTATGAACCCTTGGTGGATCTTTTCCATCCTTTATCCACTTACTAGGCACATAACCCTCCAGACCACGAATTACAATCTGCTTAAACTTTGCCCATAATTCCTCTATATCCATCTTATTGGAACTAAATGATGCCAATTCGTTGTCTAAGTGAGACGTTAACAATTACTTATCTGCTCTATCCGGCAGAAACACTCTCCTAGCCTTCTTGACTGATTTATTAACTTTTGTAATCATAGTTGCTATAACGACATTGTGATTGCTGATGCCCATTTCTATACTGACACTGTCAACAAGGTCCAGCCTATTTGTAGCTACAAGTTCTAGGATATTTTCATTGTGTGTGGGCTGCCAAGCTATATGCTCAAGACAGTTTTCAGAAAACAGCTCAAAAGTATTTCAGATGACTGTCTGTCCGTACCCCCCTGCAATGAATTCATAGACATCCCAGCCTATACTCGGCAGGTTAAAGTCACCTCCAGTCAGTATTGGGTGATCTGGGTATTTATGCACTATTGATCACAGACTTTCTTTGAATGACTCTACAACTGTCACAGCAGAATCAGGTGGCAATTAACTTGGTTCCACCTACACCTGTTATATGTGATCAGGTTACTCCACTGTCACACTCAGCTTCAACCTCAATGGAGACAATTTTTTTTGTCTGCGACAATGAAGACTCCCCCTTTTATGGCCTCTAATCTGCCTTTCTGATACACATTCCATGACTCACTAAATGTCTGAGAGCTTTCCATTTCGAGTTCCAGCCATCTCTCGGTCCCAAGAATAATTTGAGTGCATGAACTTTCTTGGAGGGCAGTAAATTCAGGAACTTTATTAATATGTTAATAGTTTACTGATAAAATTGTGACAGTTGAAGAGTCTTTATTCTGAACGCCATTTGACTTATCTTGCTGCATATCACCTGACAAGTGCTCATCAGGGCAACTCAAGCTGCCGCCTAGCCTAAAAACCCCCATGTGCGCGCCACAATTACTCTGCTACCTGAGTAGCTGCTTCCTTTGTGTAGTGCACCCCTGATCTATCAATGGGAGTCCTACAAATCCCCACACAATGAAGCAGATCTAGAAATTTGCAGCCAAGACTGTTACAGAGTCAACAAAGCCTATGGTTGACCCTCCACTTGGCTCCAAACCAAAGGGCCCTTATCAACTGTGGCAATGATGCTGCAAATTGTGAGCTCCACTTGCACCCTGCATGCAAGGCCAGCAGTCTTTACCACCTCTGCCAGCCACCTGTACAAACTGACGATTGCCTCAGAACCCATGCGACTGGCATCGTTAATGCCAATGTGAGACACTACGTGCAGACGACTGCACCCTTTATGCTCGATATCCATTACTAAGGCCACATCCACATCTAGGATGAGGGTCCCCAGCAGACATACCAAGTGCACATTGGCTTTCTTTCCAGCCCTGGACGCTGTCTGCCTAAGGGGCTCCATAAAATGCCTAACACTGGAGCTCCCAATAACTAGTAAACCCCTCCCCTGTGTGCCTGCTCGGACCCTGTTGAAGGAGTGGCCACCTGTCGCCTCACTGGGCGAATGGGTGAGGCCAGGCAACCAGTCTCCACCTTGAGCGACATGAACGTGTTACCATCTGCCACTCACCCTGCTTTTAGGAGCGATCCTCCATGTCGGGTGCACTAGGAGGTGCCTCGGAAACAGATCCCGTGGGCAAAACAAGGTGTCCCATGTGATTCATCAGATTCTCCACCACTGCTACACTCTGAAGTAGCAGCATGAAGGAGACTGACTGTAGCCAAGAGCACATTCAGCTATTCACAAATGGCTGCCAGCTCCTCATGCACCTGCACACAGCCCGCACACATCCTAGCCATTCTACCAAGGCTAACTGATAAAGTGAACTATAAAAGCAGACAGTCCTAGGTATGTAACTTGCTACCCTTCTGATGTGTCACCAATGATGCTGATGTATTAATGAGCTATGTAGCTGGCTGTTCAGTGAGCAACTATTCCACTACAGACTGAATAAATTTACACTTACAAAAATGCAAGATTAAGCCTCCTAAACAGTGAAACATGCACAAAATTTAATAAATACACTATGTGGAAAGCAGAAAAAGATAAATTCTTAGCTTGCTGCTCTATATACGTGTATCAGCTGAGAGCTGGAGCCTTACTCCAGTGATATTATTAGTTATTCAAGATGTCATGGGGATAAAAGCAATGTTGAATAATGTGATGCTGTTGAGTGATATGATCAAATGAAGCTGCAATAATTATAGAAAAAATTATCAATAACATATTATCAAGTACTCTTACAGTTTAACAATAAAATTCATACATTTTGTTTTAAGGCAAAAAGAGCAGTCTGAGTGAGTTTGCTGTTACAGAAACCATGCTGGTTGCTAGCCACAAGTCTTTTAAAATAGATTTTACAACTACTTAACAAAAACCATGCAACAGGCATATTTGTGGTGTTGTTGATAATCAGTCATCTCAGAGATGCTTTATGTTGAAGCAGCTAGGCGCCGATGAGGAAGAAGGCAAAACATATGCGTCCTGAAGTTATGAGGCATCACCACTACACCAGGCTCTTCAAATTCCACTGAACAAGACAGAAGGAACGAATTTTGTTGGAGTCCAGTCCAAGACTCTGAGAGTATCACCAGTTTCACCATGAGTACAGACATCCAATGTCGTTCCACATGAGCCTACAGAGGGCAGTGTTCTCGTATGTTGCTCAGTAAAACTTTATTCCTGTTTACATGGACAAAGTGCTGAGTGCCACCAATGACAAATATTTCTCACAACTGCAATAAACAGTTTGTGCCCCTTAACTGCTGTAGACTTGTACTGCATGCAGCTCAGTGATTTCAGCTGCTATTGTGCATATGAACTTATACAAATTATACGTGTGCCTTCACAGCCAAAAAGTTAAGTGTGTGGTTTTTGTATTAATAAAGTGCTTTGTTGATTGGCTGGTAAGTTCTTTACCTCTATGTGTGTCCAAAGTAGGACACTACGAAATGGCAATGAGGATGGTGCTCACTGTGACATTGTTGTGAGTCTTCACAATTTTTGCATTATTTTTCTCAGTGTGTGTTAACTTTCTAAGAGCATCTATAATGTCTGCCTTTGCTTTGGTACCGGACCTGTCACTAACACAAATTATACAGTTACAGGGGCAAAGGACTGACCAGTTGTTATGAACACTCCAAGGACTGTTACCAGTATTGCTAGCACCACAACTGCCAGCCCCGCCTGTTCGGGTATGGCCAATATAACAAGGGGCTCAGGCACCAAAATTTCTAGAGTTTATGGGATGAGGTGAGGGCTGGGTAGAATATGTGGCCCAGCCTACAGCCACATTTCCTTGACTACATCATCTCAGGTAACCAGAACATTTACCATTTCTTGTCCATGGTAGGTGTGGGTGCTTACGGGTTGACTGTTAAACTATTTCTGGATCATGTGCCTGATGAAGTGCCTTATGACGATTTACTGTCCAAGCTGTCAGAATATTTCAAATCACAAGTGCATGTGGCAGCTGCTAGACACAACTTCTTTTGTGTAAAACAGCAGGCAGTGCAGACATACCCCAAGCAATGGGTGACATAGCTGCGTGACATAACCAGACAATGTCAGTTTAAGTGCTCATGTGAACTGAATTATAGTGATGCCATGCTTCATGATGCCATTACACAGAATGTGTATGATGGTAGTATTAGGATCCCCATTCTCAGGCATCTGAATCCAGACTTATTTACTGTGTTAGTTATCATCGCGTCACAGGACAAAGTTGGTGTAACTGAAAATGACTCACAAGCTCCATCTGTCTCTGTTGTATAGAGTGAGAAGGTTCAGGAGCCAGACACTCCTCCTCCCCTCCTCAGGCCAAAAGTCACCTGAAGTCTCAGATTCATGCAAATAGGTCTCACAGTTGGACTGCGGGACTGCCCTCAAAAATATTGAAGTTGTGCTCATGTTGTTACCAAACTTGCTGGAAAGCTCTGTGATTTGCTTGCAGCAAGCAAGGCCGCATACAAATGATATGTCTGGAGAAAAATGGTGTCAGACACCTTTCTTCATCATTGTCAGTCTCTGCTTCGTAAGATGTCTATGTTGTTTCTGCTGTGTCTGTGCCCGCAGATCCTGTGGTCATTCAGCCTGAAACAGGATAAACCCTCTGCAATCATAAAATGACAGGCAGACAAATTGTGCAATCAGTTGCACATGGTGAACAGAACTGTGAAATTTCAAGTAGATACTGGAGTAACCTAACTATCATGCCGCTCAACTATGCTACATATGAACAGTTAGATAGCCCACCACTGCAGCAGCAATGTACCACACTGTAAGCTTTCAATGGGCAACACTCTCTCTCTCTCTCTCTCTCTCTCTCTCTCTCTCTCTCTCTCTCTCTCTCTCCCCCCCCCCCCCCCCCCCACACACACACACACATCATTATGTTACCCAAATTTCTGCCAAGCACAAAATTCAGGGTAATTATCATTTGTAGTCTCTCTTCATCAAGCCTTGTTCAGTTAAACATAACATGAATTTATTCCTCAAGCCTTGTTGTATGAGAATTTGAATTTTGCTTTTATTGTACATTTTGACGGATCCTGACTTCTACCATTCACCTGTGTTGCCAGTTTCCTTCAAGGTCATAACATCCTTGCTTGTTACTTGATTGAATCCTTGGACACTGTTAGAATATACAGGATGTATCAAAAAGAATCATTCTATTTGGCTCGTCTATATTTCTGAACCTAGTTAACATATACAATGATTTTTTTTTTTTTTTTGAATGGGAAACTCAAAAAGATTTTTATTCATACCTTTTCATACAAGTTCAATATGCCCCCCCCTCCCCAACCCCCCGTTGAGATACATGGTACGTGTCAATGTGGTATTCAAATCGTTCCCATACTGCAGTAAGCATGTCTTGAATTACAGCTTCCATAGCTGCTGTTATGCAATGTCGCAGTTCATTTGTGGTTGCTGGTAATGGAAGCACATAAACAGAGTTTTTTGTAAGGCCCACAAGAAATAAATACATACAGTCAGGTCCAGTGATCTTGGAGGCCAGTATTGTAAGGCGGAATCATTTTGTCCCATGTGACCAATGCATTATCTAGTAGTCCTTTGATTTAAAAATTCCCAAACTTCCAGATGCCAATGTGGCTGTGCCCCATTCTGTTGATAAATGAAATCATTTGAATCAGTCTCCAACTTAGTAAAAAGTAAGTTCTCAATAATGTCAAGACATGTGCTTTCTGTAACAGTATTATTGGCAAAGAAAAATGGACAACATACCCTTTCCCATGAAACTGCACAAAAAACAATCAATTTTGGAGGGTCCTTCTCATGTTGTACAGCTTCATGTAGTTGTTCCATACCCTATATTCTCACATTATGACAATTCACCTTCCCATTTAAATGGAATGTTTCCTTGTCACTAAATACTAAGCATGGAAGAAAACTGTCATCCTCCATCTTGCCAAGAATGAAATTACAGAAATCCACACATTGTTTTTTGTCACCTTCATGAAGAGCTTGCAGTAGCTGAATTTTGTATGGTTTCATGTGTAACAATGCAACATACACCAGATAGACTTCAGGGGCATGTTGGGATGTTGAGCTGCATGATGAATGGATTTCTGTGGACTCCTTGTGAAACTATGGCAGGTGCGTTCGATGTCTGTGTCACTCCCTTGGGGTTGGCCCAAAAATTTGCCTTTACACAAAAACCTGTTTCTCAGTATTGTTCATGCCATCACTGTCAAATGCTCTCTGCTGTAGGAGGAGCCACACCATACCTCTTATGAAACTCACACTGAACAGTTATTACTGACCCGCACTGCACAAAATGTAGAACACAATACGCTTTCTGTTGTCCCAACATCATTCTTACTAGAACTTGTGCACACTGCTGCTATCTAGTGGGAACCATGTAAAACTCAGGAGTTTGCTCTTTCCAACAGTACGTTGTTCACACACATTTCTCAAATAACATACTAGTTGTAATTTTTTAAAATCAGATTATTCGTTTTGATCCACCCTGTATATTACAGTAGTCGCAATATACACAAGAAAAGTGTCACAGGGAAATTTGTGTATTTCCAATGCACATTCTGAGCCCTCTCATTCCATATGTTTGAGTTCACACAAGCATTTGTACACTGACAGCTAGGTTGGAAGGTGTTCACACAGCTTTTCCTCTTCTGGCATGAACTCGTAGAAAATCCTTGCTTAGGATGGGAGGCTCTTAAATTTCTTCCAAGTGTGATTGTTGTTCTTTGGGCAGTTGTTATTGTCTTCTGAGTGGTTGTTGTTCCTGATGTTCTTGCTCTTAGGGTGAACACTTTGGTACTGTAAACACTAGTACCACCATACAGCCAAAGATGACAGACACCAGAAATTATCAATAGTGAAAATTACTAAACAATGGGTGAGATAGTATCAACTTTGTTCATCTGTTTTTTGAAAATGAAAAGAGCAAGATTCCAGGCAGAATTTCAGCAAAAACCTGCATCTTTATTCACAGGATTACATGCTAATTTAATCTCAACTGCTTCCTCAATAACACTACCCAAGTACCCGAAAGTGCATGCCAGAACCTCCATGTTGTTATATTTCTTAGGATGACTGGTGCCAAGACAATGTTTTGCAATAGCTGATTTGCACAGTTGTTGTAAGCATGTATGACACTTATGCTCAGTACACTCCACAGTCCTGATAGTCTGATCAATACCTGACACACCATAAACCAAGGAATACGATACATACACAGCTTAAGCAAACTCAGATCATCCTTAATGGAACCTGAAAGGACACTAATTTTAGATGGACATTAGGAAACAGATTTCACCTCATATATCTGCAAAACGCAACCAATCTTGCTGGAGATACTCCCTGCATAGGGCAGTAAGGCTGTAGATCTTCGTGCCAACTCAGTATTATAATCACTCATCTTGTGTAGTTGGTTGATAGTGGAATGCATGTCTGATCTATCTTTCACTGTATTCATTCTGATGGAACGTGGCCTCAAGATGGGTTAACTCAAATGACAAACTCTCAGAGTCTGAAATGATGTGAGCCATGTGAACCTGATGTACCCCTTCATGCAGAGCTGGATGCTGACAACTGTCAGCCTGCAGACATAAGTTAATGTGAGTAGGGTCCCTATAAACAACATATCCCAATGTACCATCAGCCTTCCTCCTGACCAACACATCAAGGAAAGGAAGGCAGCAATCTTTTTCACTTCCATCATGAAACAAATATTTGGGTGGATTGAATTCAGGTGTTCTAAAAAGTCATTCAACTTCTCACTGCCATGAGACTAAACAACAAAAGTGTTGTCTACATATCCAAAAAATATGCAGATTTCAAAGCCACTGACTGCAAGGCACGTTCCACGAAGTATTTCATAAACAAAGTATATGTGACAGTAGTGCAAGAATATGTGACAATGGTGCAAATCCATCTGTCCGCTCATAATACTGCTCCTTGAACAAAAAGTAAGCAGAACTCAACTCATGTCAAAATAGGTTCAGTAGTTCCACATCAAACTGAACCTCAGTTAACTGTAATAAGTCAAAGAGAGGAATATGAGTGAAGAAAGGGACAAGATCAGAAGTTACTAGAATATCAGAATCATTCAAACATCCCTCTAATCGATGTAAGAAATCTGCCAAGTTCTTAATGTGGTGCTTACACTGGCCTACTGGTGGGCTCAACAGAGTAGCAAAGTGTTTTGTTACATATTAGAGCAACAGTGTTACTGACAATCTGATGAAGAAAAACCCCTTGTTTGTGGATCTTTGGAAGGCCATGTAACCTAGGTAGAACAACACAATAAATATTAAGACTCTTGATAGTCTCTGTGACAAGAAACTTTTGTTTGGGACACAGTTAGTCTTTCTCTCAACACTTTTTGTGGTGGATTGGCTGGATGGTGCTTCATGGTCATAGTCTGACTGGGAATTTCATTCTGCAGCTGCCCAGAAATTTGAACATTTCTGTGGCTCAGAATGTAATACTGTATCTTAATGTTTTGTTATAAATCTCATGGAGAAAGTTTTTGATGATGGAGCTTTATTCACTCTAGAGAAATGTTTACATTTTGCTCTGACACCCAAGCATTTACCAGTGGTTGATTTTATTAGTTCTACTGAACAGGCTGTTTAGAAAATATATCCTAATGCTGCAGAGGAGGCTATGAGAGACGCATGTCGTCTGTTAACTGGCGCATATTCACCAAAGAGTAATACAACAGCAGCAGAGAGGGTTACTTTTTCATTCACGTACAGTTAATCCACATATTGTTATTTTATCTACAGACTAGGGTAATGATACAGTTTTCCTGGACAAGCAGGATTATGTTCAAAAGATGCAGTGTTTACTATCTGATTCAGCATGTTACAGGATTGGTGCTAAATCCACAAAAAGTGCTGAGAGAAAGACTAACAGCCTCCTGAAGAAATATTCCTTGTCGCAGGAGACTATCAAGTGTCTTAATACTTATTGTACTGTTTCCTCTGGTTACAAGGTCTTCTGAAGATCCACAAAGAAGTGGTTCCTCTTCGCCCTATTGTCAGTAACTTTGGTGCTCTGACGTAAGATGTAGCAAAAGACCTTGCTGCTCTGTTGACAGCACTAGTTGGCCAGTGAGAGCATCACATTAAGAACATTGCTTAGAGGGAATGTGATGAATGACTCTCATATTGTAGTAAGTTTTGACATTATCTCTCTCTTCATTCATGTTTCTGAGTGTTATTCATTGTCGTTAATTGAAGTTATGGTTGGTGTGAATTTAAGAAACCTATTTTGACATGTGTTGAGTTCCTCTTACTTTTTATTCAATGATCAGTACTTTAAGTAGGCAGATGGAGTTGGAATGGAAAGTCCATTGTTGCCTGTTATTGCAAATTTGTTTATGAAAGACTTCGTGGAACGTGCCTTGGAGTCAGCAGCTTTTAAACTAGATTGTTTTTTCAGATATGTAGACAACACTTCTGTTGTTTGGCCTCATGGCCATGAGGATTTGAATGACTTTTTAGAATACCTGAATTCAATCCACCCAAATATTCATTTCATAATGGGAGTGGAAAGGATTGCTGCCCCCCCTTCCTTGATGTGTTGGTCAGAAGGAAGGTTGATGGTACATTGGGAATGTTGTTTATAGGAATGCTGCTCACATTGACAGTAGGCTGAGAGTTGTCACCATCCGGCTCTGCTTGAAGGGGTACATTGGGTTCACATGGCTCATATCATTCCAGACTCTGAGAGTTTGTCATTTGAGTCAACCCATCTTGAGACCACTTTCCATCAGAATGAATACAGTGAAAGATAGATCAGACATGCAGTCCACTATCAACCAACCATGCACAGGGTGATTGATTATAATACTGAGGTGACACGAAGATCTACAGCCTTACTGCCATATACGGTGAGTATCTCCAACAAGATTGGTTGTTTTTTGCGGAAATATGAGGTGAAGCATGTTTCCAAATGTCCGCCTAAGATTAGCTTCCTTTTAGGTCCCATTAAGGATGATCTGAATGTGCTTAAGGTGTGTATCTATTGTATTCCTTGCAGTTATGGTACGTCAAGTATTAGTCAGATTATCAGAACTATGGAGGACCAATGTACGGAGTATAAGTGTCATACAAGCTTACAACAACTGTGCAAATTGTCTATTTACAAACATTGTCTTGGCATTGGCCATCCTATAGAATATAACAACATGGAGAATCTGGCATGCACTTACTGCTATTAGGATAGTATTATTAAGGAAGCAGTTGAGATTAAATCAGCAAGTGGTCTTGTAAATAGAGATGCAGGTTCTCCTGAAATTCTGCCTGGAATGCTGCTCTCTTCCTTGTCACAAAGCAGAGGGACATATTTGATACTACCTCTATGTCTACATCTACATGATTACTATGAAATTCACAATTAAGTGTGTCGCAGAGGGTTCATTGGACCACCTTCAAGCTATTTCTTTATGGTTCCACTCTCTAACAGTGCACAGGAAGAATGAGCACTTAAATCTTTCTGTGTGATCTATTTCTCTTGTGGTATCATGATAATCATTTCTCGCTATGCAGATGGGATGAAATTTCATGAAGAGATTCTGTTGCTATGAAAAACGCCTTTGGTTTAATGAGTACCATCCTAATTCATGCATCATGTCTGTTGCTCTCTTTCGCCCCCTATCTTGCAATAATACAAAACAAACTGCTCTTCTCTGAAATTTTTTGATGTCCTCTATCAGTCCCATCTGATGCAGATGCCACACCGCACAACCGTACTCCATAAGAGGGAGGACAAGCTTGGTGTATGCAGTGTCTTTAGTTGATCTGTTGCATTTTCTAAATTTTGGTTTGCTTTACCCACAACATTATCTACACGATCATTCCAACTAAGTTTTTTGTAACTGTAGCCTGTAAGTATTTAGTTGAATTTATGGCCTTTATATTTGTGTGATTTATCATGTAACTGAAAATTCATTAGGTTGATTTGATGGAGGAGACCAAATAGTGAGGTCATTAGTCTCATCAGATTAGGGAATGATGGGGAAGGAAGTCAGCCATGCCCTTTCACAGGAACCATCCCGGCATTTCCCTTAACCGATTTAGGGAAATCATGGAAAATCTAAATCGGGATGGCCAGATGCGGGATTGAACCGTCATCTTCCCAAATGCGAGTCCGGTGTGCTAACCACGGTGCCACCTCGCTCGGTTGAAATTTAGTGGATTTCTTTTAGTGTGTATGTGGATAACTTCACACTTTTCATTACTCAGAGGCAATTGCCACATTTTACAACATACAGATATCTTTTCTAAATCATTTTGCAGTTGGTTTTGATCTCTTGATGACTTCACTAGACAGTAAATGACAGCATCATCTGCAGGCAATCCAAGAGGGCTGCTCAGATTGTCTCCTATGTTGTTTATATAGATCAGGAACAGCAGAGAGCCTGTAACACTTCCTTGGGAAATGCCAGATATTACTTCTGTTTTACTTGATGGCAGTCAATTATTATTAACTGTGACTTACCTGACAGGAACTCACAAATCCAGTTGCGCAACTGAGACAAAACTCCACAGGCACAGAATTTGATTTCAGGACACTTGTGAGGTATGGTGTTAAAAGCCTTTTGGAAATCTAAAAATACAGAATCAATTTGAGAACTTGTGTTGATAACACTCATTACTTTGTGAGAATAGAGAGCTAGCTGTGCTTCAAAAGAAGCATTTTTCCTGAATCCGTGCTGACTATTAGTCAATAAATTTTTTTCTTCAAGATAATTCATTATTTTTGAACACTAAATATGTTCCAAAAGCATACTGCAAATTGACATTAGTGATATGGGTCTGTAATTCAGTGGATTACTCCTGTTTCCTTACTTGGGTATTGGTGTGACTCGTGCAACTTTCCAATCTTTATGTACAGGTCCTTCAGTGAGTGAGCAGTTGTAAACGATTGCTAAGTGTGGAGCTATTGTATTGGCACACTCTGAAAAGAAGCTGACTGGTGTACTTTTGGGATCAGAGGCTTTTCCTTTGTCAAGTGATTTAAGGATACCTACCTTTATGTGACTCATGTTGGCAGTTGTTGTAGATTCAAATTCTAGAATATTTACTTCATCCTCTGTGGTGAAGGAGTTTCATAAAACCGTGTTCAGTAACTCTGCTGTAGTGGCAGTGTCAGTGATATAACCATTGTTATCGTTCAGTGAAGGTATTGATTGCATAATGCCGCTGGTATACTTTACATACGAGCACGATCTCTTTCAGTTCCTGTTATATTTTAATACGGAGTTCCAGTGTGAACACTATTAAAAGCATCACGCATTGAAGCTTGTGCAAAATTTCGAGTTTCTGCAAAATTTTGGCAATCTTGTGGATTTTGCATTCTTTTAAATTTGGCAGCCTTTTTTCATTGCTTCTGAAGAGTGTTCTGACCTGTTTAGTGTACCAGAGGGGATCAGTACCATCACTTGTTAATCTATGCAGAATATATCTCTCAATTGGCATTGATACAGTTTCTTTTAATTCAAACCACATCTGGTCTATGTTTACATAGTCAGATCAGAAATAGTGGAGACTGCCTATTAGAAAGGTGTCTAGTGAATTTTTATCTTTTAAATATAGGTACTTTTAAGTTTATTTTTTGTGGATTTGGATGTTATGTTATTCACTGTCACTACAACTGCCTTGTAGTCACTAATCCCTGTATCTGTCATGATGTTGTCTATTGTTGCTAATAGGTCAAGTATGTTTTTGCAACCATTTACACTTTGAGTGGGCTCCTGAACTAATTTTCTGAGGAAGCATTCAGTAAAATTTTGGACAATGTTTTATGCCTACCACTGACTTTAAACATGTATTTTTTCCAACATATTGAGGGCAGATTGAAGTCACCACCAACTAAAATTGTATGAGCAGGGTACCTATTTGATGTGAGACTCAAGTTCTCTCTTTGAACAGTTCAGTAACTGTATCATCTGAGTCAGGCGGTCAGTAAAACAAACCAATTATTACTTTATTCTGGTTGTCAGGTGTAACCTCTACCCACATTAACTCACAAGAAGTATGTAATTCAATTTCACTGCAAGGTATACTATTTCTAACAGCAATAAACACTCCACCACTGACGGTATTTAATCTGTCCTTTCTGAACACGATTAGGTCCTTTGAAAAAATTTATTTCCAGCTTCAGTCAACTTTCCGTACCTATAACAATTTGAGCTTTAGTGCTTTCTATTAGTGCTTACAGCTTCGGTTCTTTCTCAACACAGCTATGACAATTTACAACAATATCAATTTTTGCTATCTGCTTTCCTGTGTTTGCCCTATTCCCCTTTAGACTGACATCCTTTCTGTGGTTTCCTGAGACCCTGTAACCTAAAAAAAAAACTACCCAATTCCTTCCGTACAGCCCCCGATCCCATGTAGCTGTACCTGCATGTAGTGGACTCCTGATCCATTAAGCAGAACTCAGAAACTCACCACCCAATGGCACAAGTTGAGGAATCTGCAGCTTCCATGGTTGCAGAACTGCCTGAGCCTCTGATTCAGACCCTCCACTCAGCTCTGTACCAAGGACCACAGTTGGTCCTGTCGACAGTGCTGCAGATGGTGAGCTCTGCCTTCACCTCGCCAGCAAGAAGGCAGTCCTTACCACTTCAGCTAGCCAGCTGAAACCAGAGAGAATCTCTTCTGATCTGAAAAGACACATATTGTTGATATCTACACAAGCCACCAACCACAGCTGGCTGTGCCCTGTGGTCTTCATGGCATCCAGAAAAACCTTTTCCACATCTGGAATGCATCCAGTATGCACACTGGCCTCTTTCCTCTCCTTTGCAGCCATATCCCTCAGGGTCCCCATAATGTACCTAACATTGGAGTTCCTAACTACTTACTCAACCACTGTTTAGCAATTTTCAGTATTGATAACTTCTGGCATCTGTCATCTTGGGTTGGATTGTGGCACTGGTGTTTAAATTGTGAGTGTATGTTGTCTTTGCAGTATTGCTCTGCAAACCGCAATTTCAAAGTCACTTGCACAGCACTTACTTGCTGCAGTTTTGCCTTGAAAATGACAATGTTGTCACCTATCAAAATACTCCCTATTGTCAATGACATCACCCAGATGCATTCCCGTAAGTTATTTGTACATTATATATGCCTGAAGAAACTCAGGTCTCACATTGTAGATTCTGTTTCTGTTATTATTATTTTGGTGTTGGTATTGTTGTTTTAATTGATACGGATTTGATTGCTACTGAAGCTGGCAAGTATTTATACTACTGGTTCCAACTCTGTTGTTAGTAGATGCAACTGCAGGTTTTGTATCAGTTGGTCATAGAATTACTCTTTTCATACTTTTCATGCTTATGCGATATTTTGGTTGGTCCTTCTGGCAAAAGAGAAATACGACTAGCTATTTCACCTGTTTCAAGATAATCAAAGTGTTCTGACATAAACATTGTGTGTCCTTTTGACAAAACCTCTATTCTTCATTTTACTTGTAGTGATTTTCAAAGTATGAGCTGACTCCTCCAGTTCATTACTGTAAACATATTTCCCACCATCAATAACTGAAAAATATTGATTTTGCAACACCCTTTAGTGCAATAACTGCAGCTGAAACTTCATCTATCATTTTAATGTACTTTGAAGGTGATTGAACAATCACTCACTCACTCACTCACTCACTCACTCCCTCTCTCTCTAAAACACACACACACACACACACACACACACACACACAAAACTGTCCTTGCATCTCACAAGGTATGTGATCACAGTTTAGAACATTAAATGGACAAACTTTGAAAGGGTAAATAGATGATTAATAGATGAAACATGTAAAACAAGGTATAATTAAAAAAATTATTTTATTAAATACGTCATTGTAATGGAAATGTATCACACTTCGTGATAATGGATCAACACTGAATTATTTTCTAATATCACACATGAGCATTCTGTACTTTTTATAAGCCTGAGTAAAAAATATATAAATAGAGGCAAACATACACAGAACAATTTACAAGTCTTCTTTATATAAGGCAATTATATACAATGAATATACAAAAGCAGTATAAAGTTAATTTTATTATAAATACTATCATTGGTAGTGGAGCAACTTAGAAAGGAGAGCAACATTCATTTTCTTGTACAAAGAGTTTCTACATTACAACCAATTAAAGACATTCACAGCAGACCCTTTCAAAACACAAGTGGTTGTAACGTATTTGAATGTCACCACATTAGACCATACGTTTTTCGTCACTTGCATAAACAGTTTTACTTGCAAGTAACTATCCTTGCATCACATATTCTGAGATATGTCCAACAGCTCAGATTTATGAAAACACTAAACACTAGTTTGTACAAAAATATTGCTGCACACATAAAAATATATTCACACAAATTTGTTTGGCAGTGTAAAAATACTGTTGAATTTGTACTTATTATTTTGATGCTATAACAATAACAGAGCCAGTTTTCTTCACAACATCTTCCAGATCTTCTTCATTCTCCCTGTCAATGAAATAAATACTTCATTTATAACAACTGTAAACAAACATGATCAACAGATTGCAAATGAAACTGACTGAAAACACTTCTCCAGTTTTTCATTATTCCTATTTTGAAATTTTGATTAAATTTGAATAAAATTAAAATATTTAAGATATGGTAGTTACATTTTCAGCATGAACAGATAAAATCCAAAGATAGTTAAAAAAACAGTACTGAAGTTTTTTCATAGATGCAATGTCCAATCCTTCATAAAACACTGGAGACATGTGCCCTATGACAACGTAGTAACTGTGAAAGCAATTCAAGAATGCTGAAAAGTGTAGGGAAATTGAGGTCTGGTGAAGTTGTGATGTGAACTGAGAAATGGTTTTAGATAGCACTGGACGGGCATTGAGGAGGATACAAGAATGGAGTAACTGTAGCAGGGACTGAAGGAGGAAGTAACAGGAATAAATGAGGGAATGATAAAGACCAAAGTATCACTGAAGGGGAAAACAGGGATACATATTAGTATGGAACAGGAGGCTTTTGAAGAAGGATTACAGAATCAGACGATTTGGCAGAACATAATTATTGTAATGTGAAACTGAAAAGCACATATTGGTGTGAGGAGACATGTCTATGAGTATGTACTTGGAGAAAATTACTGAGGAAGAGTAAACAAGTGAGGTGAAATATTACTGGACTTATGCGAAAAGAGATTGAAGGTTGGAAACTCATGACTTGATAATAGGCAATAAGGTAATGTGGCACAGCAGTGACCATATCTAATGAGTGAGTGGTCATTTATATGTTAGAATAAGATGGAATGATGAAGCACATAGCAGATATCAAGGTAATACTATAAAAGGTCTTAGAGAGCAACCATTGACTGGTAGCAATGAATATAAAAATTAAAAAAAGAAATGAAGCACATAATCAAGAAAGACAAATAAGATTATGGAACGAAAAATAAGCAGATTTGAAGGATAAAATACCACTGGTTGAGCTTCAAACTGCAGAAGAGAAACAGAGGTGGTGTGTGGAAGAACTTCTATTAGAAGGAAATGTGCAGAGATATCTTGATGGTATTATGAAGGAGTTTTGAAGAAGACTAAAGCGGTTAGAGTATGGTTTCAACAAAGCAAAGTAAATGATCGAAGAGCATAAGGTGAAGAAGAGTGGGACACAAAAATTAGTCCCAGGGGGAAAGAGGAAGCTGATGGAAAAATGGGCTATAATGGTGGATCAAGACAGTAGAAGAAATCAGAAAATAGTGTATGGAATGACCAACAATAGGAGAAAAGGAGTGGGCTAGAATGTAAAAATGGTTGATAAAGATGGGAATGAGATGGAAAAGAAGGAGGAATTAAAAGAGTTCTGGAGAACATATTTTGATAATTTGCTGAATCCAGATAGAGCAGTGGAGGAAGACTAAGTTATAGTGGAAATAGACTGTTAATTGGAAATGAAAATGGATCTAATGTAGATAGAAATAGTGTGAAGAACATGAAAGGAGGAATGGCTCTGGGGTTGTACAAACAAAGTGTGGAAGTGATGAGAGCAGCAGGAAAGGTGGGAACACAGTGATGTTTGGGAAGAAATGTGCAAGATTGATCTGATGGGCAAAATAAGAAAAGGGATAGACCAACAGTACACATGACACTGAATGAGAAACAGCTGAATATGGTGAAAAGTTGGGAAGTATAATACATAAAATATGGAAGAAATGACAAACATGTAAGTGAATTAGAAAGGTCAGCTGTTAGCTTTATGAGGAATGCAAGAGAAATTGTATGAAACAAAGATCAGAGAACTGAAATGCCACATGCCATGAATATGGCATGCCAATAATGATGCATATAATTTAAGGCACATTTGCTTCTTGAATAATTTTTATAAATATTTTTGATACACCAATTTTTACAATTGTTTTTTAGCACAGTATTAGACAATAAACACAATATTGCAAATATAAAATAAGAAAATCATAGCATTGACTATGATACAAACATTACTGAAGGTAGAAATTATTGATTGAGATACATGGACCAATTCATTTACATTACTCTCTAAAGAGTAGAGCTATAATGAGGCCTTTTCTTATGAAGACATCAAATCAGAGACAGTATATGTTCATCATTAGCTGGCCTGCTGCTTTTATTTTAGTCTGTAGTTTATTAGTGATCACTTCTGAGAAAAATGCTTATGAGCTTGTTGCAAAGTGCTGTTATACTGTTACAACAAAATGTATGCTAAATAACAGTGAGTGAGATTCTGTGGGGCATCAAGTTATTGATACAAGCCACAATTACTATCAACTGTAGATAGCCGGGACAACTTTCCTATGACGCAAAGTCCAAATGGATGTGAAGAAAATTGAAAACAAAGTCGGCTGAAAGAAAAAGATCGTACAAAAATCACTGGCCACAGAAAATCAAATTTATGTTTCCACAATATGAGAGAAGGAAAGTTGTTACTCACCATATAGTGGACATGCTGACCCACGATAGGCACAATAAAAAGATTCACACAATCATAGCTTGACAGCCATTAAGGCCTTTGTCAGCAGTAGACACACACACACACACACACACACACACACACACACACACACACACAAACACAAACACACACACACGGTAGCCCTGCCTTTGATAGGATAGGTGATGTTAGTGACCAGACTGGAGTAGGTAGTGGTATGAGGATGAATGGGACAGGTCTCACATCTAGCTCTATTACAGGTGTACAAGCCATGATGTAAGGGATTGGGAACAGGGGTTGTGTAAGGATGGGCGAGTATATTGTGTAGGTTCAGTGGACAGCAGTATACCACTTTAGGAGGGGTGGGAATGATAATGGACAGGACATTTCTCATTTCAGGGTATGACGAGAGGTAATCGAAACCCTGACGGAGAATGTAATTCAGTTGCTCCAGTCCCAGGTGGTACTGAGTTATGAGGTGAACCTAGTTCAGATTCACTGATGACATCTCTGCTATCTGGATTGCAGGTGAGGACACCCTATCTACATTCCTCCAGAACCTCATAAACTTCTCCCCCATTTGCTTCACCTGGTCCTACTCCACCTACCTCCACCTCAGAGGTGGCTACATCAGTACCTCCATCCATATCAAACCTACTAACCACCAGCAATACCTCCACTTTGACAGCTGCCACCCATTCCATACCAATAAGTCCCTTCCGTACAGCCTAGCCACCCGTGGTCATCACATTTGTAGTGATGAGCAGTCCCTCTCAAAATATACCGAGGGTATCACTGAAGCTTTCACTGACCATAATTATCCTCCCAACCTCATACAAAAACAAATCTTCTGTGCCTTATTTTTCCAGTCTCCCATCACCTCACAAGTCCCACAGTTCGGCCACAAAGGAACATAACTCGGTACCACCTGGGACTGGAGCAACTGAATTACATTCTCCGCCAGGGTTTTGATTACCTCTCGTCATACCCTGAAATGAGAAATGTCCTGCCCACTATCCTTCCCATCCCTCCTACAGTGGTATTCTACCATCCACCAAACCTACACAATATACTCGTCCATCCTTACACAACCCCTGCTCCCAGTCCCTTATCTCATGCATCATACCCCCGTAATATGACCTAGATGCAAAATCTGTTCCATACACCCTCCTACCACCACCTACTCCAGTCCAGTCACTAACATCACCTATCCCATGAAAGGCAGGGCTGCCTGTGAGAGCAGTCATGTGATTTATAAGCTAAGCTGCAACCACTGAGCTGCATTCTATGTAGGCATGACAACCAACAAGCTGTCTGTCCACATGAATGGCCACCGACAAACTGTGGCCCAAAAACAAGTGGACCACCCTGTTGCAGAATGCACTACCAAACATGATATCCCTCATCTCAATGACTGCTTCACAGCCTCTGCCATATGGATCCTTCCCACCAAAACCAGCTTTTCTGAATTGTGCAGGTGGGAATGTTCCCTGCAATATATCCTACATTCCCGTAATTCTCCTGGCCTCAACCTCTGTCTCTCTGTCCTCACCCATCCAGCCCCCTCCCTGTTCCCATTCCAGCACTACACAACTGTCATTTCATGACCACACCCAGTCTTTTAATTCCTTTTAATTTCTCTCCTTTCCACTACTTCCCCTGCCCCCTCCCCCTCTGCCCCCCTCCTCGCCTTCTCTCCTGCCCTCCGTCTAAACTGCGGTACTTCACTATCCACCACCCCCACCATACTATCCCTTCCCCCTCCCTGCCCCAGCCTCCTCCTTAGCCCCACCCAGTCACCACTCCCATCATGCACTGGTGCTGCTGCTCTCAGTGTGGTTTCAGTTGTCTGAGAGTGCAGACATGTGTGCAAGTTGTGTTTGCATTAGTGTGTTTGTGTGTGTTATTCCTGAAAGAGGACTTAATGGCCAAAAGCTATAATTGTGTGAATTGTTTGTTGCATCTATTGTGACTCAGCATATCCGCTATATGCCAAGTAGCAACTTTCCTTTTCTAATATTGTTACATTCCATCCTGGATTTTCGAATGAACAGCAACAGCATTTTCAGCAACTTAGTTGTGCGTATGTATATATTAAAGAGCATTGGCTGTGTCAGACTATATCTGAAAGTAACTGTATGCCTGTACATATGAATTATTTAAATTTTTTTTTTCTGTGATAGGGTGAGGTGTCTAATATCAATGTCGGGATGATTTGTGGACAACAACAAACAAATTAGCAGATCAAGGTAGAAGTTTATATGTTAGAAGCAACTGTTTCATTTTATACATGACACAGATGTGTCAATTAGCTCTCACTAATTATAGTATACTTCTTATATAAATCAGATGGAAGACATCCATACAAAACAGGTACAGAAAGTTAATTAAAACATATCAAAGCAGCAGTTCTCTTATTTTTGAGGTGACATATATAGCACTATTACTTACTTTCCAAAGTCTTCTCCCTCTTCCAAGGTGTCAGGAAGTTTTCTATTTAATGTTTCTGGGAGTAGGAGGGCCAGAAAGCCTCCAACAGAAATCATAGCACCAAATACCAAGAGGGGCAAAGGTTGCCAGAATTCAGCCTGAAATAAATAATAGGATCATTTCTAGATATTTCAGAGTATTATAAATGTGATTAGCAGTATCTACTTTTAAACACCACTGTGTCCAAGATCAGCATCAGTTTCATGCCTCATTATTCTCAATCATTGTAAGAGAAAGATCATGAGTTACTGCTAATCTTACAGATCTTTTCTTTTTGTAATGTCTTCCTTCATTTGTCAGAATAGGATATATAATGTGATCTCCCAGGTTTCCTCAACCTGACTGATTAACAATGTATTTGCAGGTGTTCTGCCAAGTTTAATTTCCATTTTATTCACAATATTTCAAAGACTGACTTAGCTGTCTTTTTCAGGTGCTGTGGGTTTTATTGCCTGCTTAGATTCCAGGCAGTGATTTTTTTTATGGTTTTAGGGCACAAAACTGCTACAGTAATAAGTGCCCATTCTGTGGCTTAGTGAAGGGTAAAAAACTGAATTTTAAATCAGCAGCAATAGGAGCGAAACTAGCTAAGGAGGGAAACTTGCTAAGGAGGGAAACTAAAAACGAATGGAAATCCAAGAAAACTGCTACTGAAGAGGAGGTTGTTCTCCCCAAAAAAGAGCTTCAAATGACTGATGTAGGACATGATCGGCTGAGCGTGTGTAATCTGCTTAAAGGGAAGATATATCGGGTGACAGCTGTAAATGGGTGCATAGCCAATTAATATAGGGGCACTGCAGTAAAAGGCGTCTCACTGTCAACAATGGAGAGCAGTGGGGACAAAGCGGGTGAGGACAGCCACTTAAAAGATGTCAATGGCTAAAAACACAGTACCCTATCTGGAATCCAGTTAAATTACCTCCTCCCAATGACGAGGCCAGGAGGAAGAGCTACAAGCACAGGGAAGAGCTACAAGCACAGGGAGGAGGTTTTATGTCCTGTAATTTATTATCAGGAAGTGCAGACCAATGTGTTGCCATGAAAGAGCAACATGACGACACACAATCCTCTGTAGATCAGCAAATGGAACCATGTGAACAGTGAGCTGAGGCAGACAGACTGCTGCCTTTGCCACTATATTGGCTGCCTCGTTTCCATAGATACCAACATGCCCTGGGATCCAGAGGAATCCCACAGAGATGCCCCCCAAGTGGAGCATGTTGGGGCAGTCCCGAATCTGGTGGACCAGAGGGTGGACAGGATAAAGAGCTTGGAAGTTGAGATGAGAGCCGAGTGAATCTGAGCACATAATATACAGGGGTATTACAAATGATTGAAGCGATTTCATAAATTCACTGTAGCTCCATTCATTGACATATGGTCACGACACACTACAGATACGTAGAAAAACTCAAAGTTTTGTTTGGCTGAAGCCGCACTTCAGGTTTCTGCCACCAGAGCGCTCGAGAGCGCAGTGAGACAAAATGGCGACAGGAGCCGAGAAAGCGTATGTCGTGCTTGAAATGCACTCACATCAGTCAGTCATAACAGTGCAACAACACTTCAGGACAAAGTTCAACAAAGATCCACCAACTGCTAACTCCATTCGGCGATGGTATGCGCAGTTTAAAGTGTCTGGATGCCTCTATAAGGGGAAATCAACGGGTCAGCCTGCAGTGAGCAAAGAAACGGTTGAGCACGTGCGAGCAAGTTTCATGCGTAGCCCGCGGAAGTTGACGAATAAAGCAAGCAGGGAGCTAAACGTACCACAGCCGACGGTTTGGAAAATCTTACGGAAAAGGCTAAAGCAGAAGCCTTACAGTTTACAATTGCTACAAGCCCTGACACCCGATGACAAAGTCAAACGCTTTGAATTTTCGGCGCGGTTGCAACAGCTCATGGAAGAGGATGCATTCAGAGCGAAACTTGTTTTCAGTGATGAAGAACATTTTTTCTTAATGGTGAAGTGAACAGACACAATGTGCGAATCTAGGCGGTAGAGAATCCTCACACATTCGTGCAGCAAATTTGCAATTCACCAAAAGTTAACGTATTTTGTGCAATCTCAAGGTTTAAAGTTTACGGCCCCTTTTTCTTCTGCGAAAAAAACGTTACAGGACATGTGTATCTGGACATGGGGGAAAATTGGCTCAAGCCACAACTGGAGGCCGACAGCGCCGACTTCATCTTTCAGCAGGATGGTGCTCCACCGCACTTCCATCATGATGTTCGGCATTTCTTAAACAGGAGATTGGAAAACCGGTGGATCGGTCGTGGTGGAGATCATGATCAGCAATTCACGTCATGGCCTCCATGCTCTCCCGACTTAACCCCATGTGATTTCTTTCTGTAGGGTTATGTGAAAGATTCAGTGTTTAAACCTCCTCTACCAAGAAAGGTGCCAGAACTGCGAGCTCGCATCAACGATGCTTTCGAACTCATTGATGGGGACATGCTGCACCGAGTGTGGGAGGAACTTGATTATCGGCTTGATGTCTGCTGAATCACTAAAGGGGCACATATCGGACATTTGTGAATGCCTAAAAAATCTTTTTGAGTTTGTGTATGTGTGTGTGCAAAGCGTTGTGAAAATATCTCAAATAATAAAGTTATGGTAGAGCTGTGAAATCGCTTCAATCAATTGTAATAACCCTGTATTGTATCCACTTATGGTGAGGGATGTATTGGATGGCCTGGAGAACAGCGTAAAGCTCCACAGTGAAAACCAAACACTGGTCAGGAAGCCAAAATCTAATAGAGGTGTCACCAACAATATAGGCACTCCCAACACCAAATGCGGTCTTTGAGCCATTGGTGTAAATAAATGTGGCAGCCTCCATTTGTGCGCATAGAGAAGTAAATTCCTGATAATAAATTATGGGGTGGGGAGGGTGTTGATGGATCACAGACAGCGAGCCAAAAGATATGAAACATGGGAAGACCAGCACAGTTTTCTGTCAAACATAAGTCCCAAGAATTTGGTGATGTCTGCAAATGGGAAGTCATCAGGGCCCAGATATAGGGAAGGCGGATAAAACTCCATATGTCGCCAAAAATTTACACAGATGGTCTTACTGGGAGAAAATCGGAAGCCAGTTTCGATGCTCCATGAGTGGAGGTGATCAAGACATCCTTGAAGGCATCATTCAAGAAGGCTGGTCTGTTGAGAGCTGTAGTAGAGAGGGAGCCCAAGACATCAGGATTGAGACAATCTGTAATTGGATTTATGGTGACTGCAAACAGTGCAACAATTAACACAGAGTCCTGGAGCATCCCCCTTTCTTGGGAGGAAGTATGGGAGAGAGGAGTGTTCACCCGCACTGTAAATGTGCACTCTGTCATAAATTCATGAATGAAATGGGGTAGCTGACCTCAAAAGCCCCAAGAGAACAGTGTGCGGAGGATGCCGGTCCTCCAACAGTTATCATATGCCTTCTCCAGATCAAAAAATATAGCTACCATTTGGAGTTTCCTGAGAAAATTGTTCATGATGCAATTGGAGAGAGCAACAAGATGGTCAACTGTGGAACGATGCTGTTGGAAACCACATTGGGCAGGTGTTAAAAGTTTTTGGGACTTCAGCCACCACCCCAACCAGCAATTTACCATATGCTCAAAAACCTTAAATACACTACTTGTGTGAGAGATGGGATGATAGCTAGAGGGGAGATGTTTGTCCTATCCAGGTTTCAGAACCAGAATGACGATAGCTTCCCGCCATCTTCTGCGAAAGATACTGTAAGTCCAAATTCAATTATAAAGATGAAGGAGGTAACACAGACTATGGTATAATAAATACAGCAACATTTGGACAAGGATCCCACGTAACAAGAGGAAGAGAGTGCATGTTGGTGTTCCCGCATAGAAAAAATTATATACCTTTCATGATTTTGAGAGGAGAAAGCAAGAGGTTACACTTCCACTGCTCATTTCTTTGGGAGAAAGGCTGGCGGGTAATTTGAAGAACTTGAAATCTCAGCAAAGTGTTGACCCAATTAGTTAGAAATTGCGACTAGGCCCACTAAGGTATCTTGCGTGACAGGTAGCCCAGAGATCAGGGAGAAACTAAATGTGCCAGATAACTGTCGAATTCGACACTAAACTACAAATGAGAGTGTGAAGGTGTTAAAGGAGCTGGTAAAGAAGCCCCAGCTTGCCTTCTTGCTATTGCGGATATGCAACTGGATCGCGCACCTAACTGCTTATAGCGGATATTGTTGGACATTGTAGGATAGTGACACAAAATGTGAAGAGCATGCCTCCATTTGCATACTGCGTCACGGCATGCCTCATTCCACCAAGGAAATGGGGGGCGCTGGGGCAAAGGGGAGGTATGAGGTATTGAACATTCCGCAACTGTAAGAACAGCTTCCGTAACATTAGTGACCTAATCGTCGATGCTAGGAAAAAGGTCATCAGATGTTGCTAGAGAGGACAAAAGTGTCCAATTGGCTTGGGAAAACTACCAGCATCTTGGACGCATAGATGGCATTTGCTGTAATCGAAGGACACATGGAAAATGGTCACTCGAGTGTGTATCAGCAAGAGCAAACCATTCAAAGCGCCAAGCTAGCTGAACAGTACCAATCGAAAGGTCCAAATGAGAGTAGGTTGACATGGAGGCAGACAAAAATGTAGGTTCCCCAGTGTTGAGGCAAATGAGACCTGCTTGGTGGAAGAGCTCAATCAATAGGGAGCCTCTCTGACAAGGACGCCGAGATGCCCAAAGTGAGTGGTGGACATTGAACTCCCCAACCAGCGAATAGGGGGGTGGGAGCTAACCACGGAGATGAAGGAGATCAGCTCTTGCCATTGGTGTAGATGATGAATTACTGTACAAAGAGAGAAGGTGTATCCAGAAAGGGAAAGAGTTACAGTGACAGCTTGCAAGGAACTGTTTAAATGGACTGGGTGATAATGGATAGTATCACGGAGAAGAGTCATAAGTACCCTGTGTGCCAGAGTGCCATCAACAGAGCAGAGATCAAACCAAATGTTTGGAAATGAGGGAAGATAAAGCAATCATGGGGGCATAGCTTTGTTTCCTGAAGGCAGAAGAAGACCAGAGAGGGATTGTAAGAGGACCGACAATTCATCCCAACTGGAGCAAATTCCGTGGGTATTCCAATGGATAATTGACATAGGATGGACAGAAAACGGAAAAATCTCACCACGGTTGCCGTCAATTCAATGACCACTGAGACCCGGCAGCCGGCAGCTGACAGCATGGAACAGCATTCAGCCAAAGACAGAAGATCCTGCCTGATCCATAGGTTGTTCGGGAGTAGCTCCTGCCGCCAGTGATTGGCTGGTTTATCAACTGCCAGCAGTGCGTCTTGGCGACACAGAAGATGGCTGAGGTCAGCTACCACTGGGTGACACTGTAGAAGAGACATGCTATGGCAGAGAAGGAGAGGAACTGTGTTTCTAATGAGCCTTCTTGGAAGCAGGATGTTGAGATGAGGGAGTAGTCAATGGTTGTGAGGTCTGGGTATGTAAAAAAAATCTTCACAAGTAGGCTCTTTTTTTTGGAAGTCTGGGCATCGATGATTTAGCAGGAGCCAATGAAGGTTGAGCCTTTAGGCTGTGGAGCTAAAGGTGAGATTGCATGTCTGCATGGCTGCCTGCTTAGTAGGTCAAGGAGAGGTGAGGACAGTGCTGTATTTACCCACTGGGAGCACAGTGGGCTTTCTGCTGGTCAAAACTTACGAGCAGCAAGGGTAGACACCTTTTCCTTCACTGAGATTTCCTGAATAATTCGTTCATCTTTAAAAATAGGGCAATCTCTAGAGGAAGCAGTGTGGTCGCCCATACAGTTGATGCAATGAGGTGATGGAGGTGGACAATCACCCTCATGGGCATCCCTGTCACATGTAACACATTTGGCCATATTGGGACACGACTGGCTGGTATGATAAAACCGCTGACACCGATAGCGACTTATAGGGTTGGGGATGTAAGGGCGAACTGAAATGATCTCATACTCCGCTTTAATGTTTGATGAAAGCTGAAAACTGTCAGATGTCAAGAAGAGAGTGTGGGTTGGTACCAGTTCCTTGTCAACGCTATTCATGACTCGATGTACAGCCATTACACCCTGGTCAGACAAGTAATTTTGGATGTCCTCATTTGATAATCTGTTGAGTGATCTTGAATAAACCACCCTGTGTGATGAATTTAAAGTACGGTGCACTTCCACTCAGACAGGGAAGGAGTGTAGCAGTGTAGTTCAAAGCAATCTATGTGCCTGGAGGGCACTGTCTGTGTCTAACAACAAGGTGCCATTTTGTAATCAGGAATAAGTCTTTATCGGACCTACAACTGTATTGATACTTTTCTGAATAATGAAAGGGTTGACAGTGGAGAAACCTCAACCTTTGTCAGACCGAGAAACAACTAGGAACTTTGGTATGGATGGAAGAATTGTAGGTGGCTGAGACAGATCTAACTTTCTCTTGTGGGCAGAAGTTGTAGAAGTAGAGGAAACCATTGTGAAAGTATCCCCCATGATTACCAGTATCCTAGTGGGGGCTCTCTGAGGCACTCCCATCTTAGGTGATTGTCCACACTTCAGGACACACCTCCCAAGAAACGGCTGTAGGGACCAATTGGCACATTCGAAAGGTACCAGCTTAGGTAATCACCCCTCCCTGGGCCTGGCCTTTCCCAGGGGGTACATACATGTCCTACTTGTCTACCTGGGGTGGGGAATTATGCGTTACCCCATCACTGGCTATGCATGGGTCGGCCTTCAGACATGCACAGGGGGGAAGAAAGAAAGGGGGGAAGAAAGAAAGGGAGGAAGAAAGAAAAGGAAAGAAAAGAAGAGGTCTCAAATGCCTCAGTGGAGAAGAAGGTGAAGAGAAGAATCAAGGAAAAGAGAAGGACAAAGGGAGGACAGAAACTTTCCAGTATAGAGAGAAGAAAAGAGAAACCATATCTTACAGTAACAAGTGTCCGTCCCAGATGTAGGCACAAAACATACTCCCAAAGATAGGGAGAAGGGGAAGGGAAGTGGCAAGGGGGAGGGGGGTTAAGGTAGGGGGAGGATCAAGGGGGTGGGGATAGGGGGGTTGGGGGGAGGAGCAGGGAGGGGATTGGGGGGGTGATCCGGGGGGGGGGGGGGAGGTGGAAAGAGAAGGTATGCAGGCCTTAAGGAAAGAGCTGCACTAGCTTGAGGTACCGTGCTCGCCACGCATGTATCCACAGAAGAGTTGTGGACCCCCTGGAGGGTCTAGGCAGTGAGTACACATAAGAGCAAAACTCAGATTGTTGAAATTTTGTTCATAAAATGGAAATAACTTGCCAGAATACGAGGAACAATGTCACTGTTATGGTTTACAGTATCATACTTTCTTAGACAAACAAGGAATGGAGAAAGGAGTGAAGTAGTTAGTTGTGATCTCCAAGAAAACATCCTAACAGGTCAGACATGATTAGATACACTATCACACTTAGTCAATATAGAAAGCCCTGAATTGAAACAATAAATACCTGATTATGTGATTAAGACTTTTTTTGGTTCTTCACTTTATTATTTATAGGAAGGTACAGGGAATACTTATAGAACAGTAAGTCATATGACCAAACAGTCAATGGTCTTGTGTAAATTGAATGTGAGGGTGGGAGAAAGGAAAGGGAAGGGAAGGGAAGGGAAGGGAAGGGAAGGGAAAGGATGGAAGGAATTCATAATGTCAGTTGCAGCAGGACTTTATGCGTAGTTAGCAGTGATAAATTAGAATGTGTGCTGGACCAGGATTCAAGTGAGGAATCTCTTGTTTACTGGCCAGCTGCATTAACCACTGAACCAGCCAGGAAGCAGTGTTTATAACAATTTCACGTACTATCTCGATATGCCCCTTGCCCGACCCACATAGCATAGTGCCACCTATCTGCAGTCCCTGTCCATTTCCTCCTTGCTCGTTACTTTGTTCCCCAAGATTCCCCCATGACATTAAACTTGATTGTGCACTCATGCTGAAGGTGGTGGATTCATAGCCCATCAAGGAAAATCAGGGATATGAATGGGTGGTGTCTGTTCTTTTGGACATGTCAGAAAGAGCAAACATTATGTGAACTCCAACATTGTGATACATGCTACGTAAATTAAAGGCAGAGGAGGGGATGAATGAAAGGAAAGGGGAGGAATTCATGGTGTCAGCTGCATAAAGACTGTGTGGAGTCAATTAACATAACATATATCACTGCTGTGGATTCTGCATAATGTCTGTTCTTTTGGCCATTCTGGAAGGAACAGACAACATACATTCATATAATTGATTCACCTTGACAGGCTTTGAATCCACCACCTTCAGCATGAATGGACAGTCATGTTCGACCTCCACCACGAATGTCAAAGTAGCAAGCAAGGAGGACATCGATGAGAACTGTGGACACCGTGCATTCATATAATAGTCAATGGTCTCTTAGTTCCTCTTCGCATATCAGTTTAGATTAAGTGTCCTCTGAATGTTGACTTACCTTCATCTCCATGCATCACATCCCCATTTTTCACATTAACTAGGCAGTCTAAGTATGGTCCTTTGACTCCCTATGTAAAATGTTGAAATTCATTTGGATGTGGCCTATACAACACCATTGACCAGGCAGATGATGTAGCTTTATTTTTTTCCTGTGTGTGTTTCCAAAAAGGAATAGGAAAATACCACCCAGTCTGGCCAACATAAAATTTGTCATAATTTTAACATTAAATTCTACACTTTTGAGATAAGCCTTCCTTCATGGGCAGTATTATACATCACGTTCATAACTCACATCTTAAGTGAACCAGGGGTCGTATTATGGTGCTAATACTACCGGGTGCTTTGAATGTCAGATAAATGCTATTTAAATGTTAAGTGTATTTCCTTTAATAAAATATTTTGTTAATGTTAGCAATCACAGTCATATTGAATCTTATTAGATAGTCAGTTGTCTAGTAGTTGCTTCAAATTATTGTCCATTCTTAATTGAATATTCTATCTTGATTTATAATGACAAATTTTACTCTCCAAACCAATGTTAAGTGCATGGCAGGGGTTACATCCAATTGTACTACATATTAGAGTTTCTTCCCATTCCATTTGTGTATGGAAGACAAGAAGAATGACTACTCGGATGCCCCTGTACATGTTGTAACTAACCCAATTTTCTCTTTGATGTGCCTGCAGGTAGAATACATAAGGTGGGCTGTAGTATATTCCTATATCCTCAGTTATTGACATTCTTTCAAGTTTGGAAACAGGATTTCATATGAAAATTGATGTATATCTTCCAGTGTCTGCCAGTTCAGTTTTCCAATATTCCCATAATGCTCTCCCATGGGTCAAGCAAACTTGTGGCTATTGACACTGACTGCATATGTTTGATATCCCCTGTTAGTCCCGTTTGGTATGATCCCCTTCCCACTTGACCACATGGTTTGTAAACAATTACATTTGCAGGTTGACTGCTTTCCCCTAGTATCTTACCTATGAATCTAAGTCATGCCACTTCATTTAACTACAACTCAGCCTATTTGACCATTCCACTTCACATCCCCACAAGCTGTTATACCCAAGTATTTGTATAAGTTGACTGATTGTAGTTGTGACCCACTTATTTTGTAGTCATAAATTAATACATTTCTGCACTTAATAAAGTGCACTATTTTACATTTGTGAACTTTTAAAGTAAGTTGTCAATCTTTGCTCCACTTTGTAATCTTATCAAGGTGGAACTGAATATTTGGTCAGGATTTTCCAGATAGTACTTCATTATAGATAACTGAAACATCTGAAAAAGTTTAAGGTTACTATTAATATTGTCTGCCCAGTCAGTTTATCCCATTAAAAAAGTGCAAGAATCATGGAGTACAATATAGCTAATCTTCCAAGTGAGGGTCGTTAAAAATGGTCTTAGCAGTAGATTTACATGTAACTCATAATTTATTTTAATTTTTAATATACATTTTAATTAATGCTCATTGTATGTTAACTCGGAGAGCAGAAGGATGTTTTTAGAATTTAAGTTTGTTACATTTTTATTATTGTCCTCTGTTTAAGTTCTTGGTTTTATATTTTCAAATTTTGTTGCAAATATGCAAAGCAGTTGTTGCACGATTGTCATGGAGATGGTATGATTTTAACTTGAGACTATGTACTGAACACTGTCTTCAATTTATATACGCCACTTCATTTACATGGAACATTAAAGCATGTTTTTCTTGCTTCTCATCTGGGTGTTTTTCATTTTACTTACACTATCTGTTGATGGCAGTAGGCCAAGACATGTAATGCAGTAGGAATTAAATAAGTTAAGGTGTGGTCTAGAGTGAAGCCAAATAATAAATTGCTAAGATAATTTTAAATTATTGAAATGAAATTTAGAAGATGGGGTTTTGAATAATTCTGCAAGATCTATCTTATTTATATGGTCCAGCCATGAAAAACGAGCATCTTGAGGCTTTCTGTATTGTACTTGAACCATCAAACATTTGATACAGAAGCAAACATCATAAATATCCAAAATGTGTCTCTTTATCAGGAACTAAACATATTTGAATAATGACTCACCAGTAAGTTGATAAATGGTGCAGTCATTCCACCAGCTCGTGCTGAAGTAGAACTTGCACCAAGTGCAACATTTCGTACAACTGTGGGAAACTGTTCAGCTGTAAATATATATATTGTACCATATGAAGCAGTTACTGCCATTTTGCCTATCATTGCAAATGTCACCAGTAACCATGTCATCTCTACAGCAAAAGAGAACAGCAGCTTAGTATATGGTGAGTAATAGTATCTATGTGCACTCTATATTAATACAAATACATGATGTCTCACCTCCAGGTACAGCAAGAGCAGCTAGCAGAGATACTCCTCCCAGAAGCATACAAGAACACAGAATTGATTTTCGGCCCCATTTATTGAGGGTGAACAGTAAAAAAGTATATGCAGGAACTTCTACAGCACCAGAAATAAAGAAATTTAAGTACTGGTTTCCTGCCAGGTTAGATGTGTTCCATGAAAGACCATAGTAGGCACTGTTGTTGACAAACCTGTTGCAATGGAAACAGAATAAATTTATCAAGGAAGGAGAACTCAATTTTCTGTTCTCCTTTTATGTTAGTTTACACCAGAGGATGACTGTGCTAATGAAATGGGACAGCTATGAACAAGATGACATTTAGACATTATGTTATTGTAAAAAAGGAAAGCATCATGAAAGGACAGTAACTCATGCATGAATAGTTTAGGAATGCCATACAAGCAACCAAGAAAATAGTGGGATTATATACTATGACACTCAGAATATAGAGTAAACCTAAGTCATTTAGTTCATAATCAATATGTAACTGGTTTGTTATTTGTTAATAGAAAGTATATGTAGTGGTTAGGTTAATGTTCAAATAAATTAATGTTCATGTAAAAATAAATTTAACAACTGTAGAAGCTTAGGAAGTTACTTTACTGATTTTTTAAATTGACAACCATTACCCTAATGTAATGTGCTGATGTATGGAATATTGTGGCAATTTTTTGGGATTTTGTGGCAAAAAATAAATAAATAAAAAATAAAATGAAAAAATAAAGAAGCAAATTTAGGTAACTAAACACATACTGTAATACCAGAAATCTCTTCAGTTTTAACTTCATAAATATTATGGTAACGGGAATTGCAGATTTAAAAAATTAACATAAGTAAGGAATGGCAACCATTTACATGCACATTAATAGTGGATGATGCCTTCGCACATGAAAGAACTCAAAAAATAGCATCTCTCTCTCTCCCTAATCTCCACTTAGCGTTCAAAAACATGAGTGAATGTCTGTGTCATGCCTGGTGACAAGCCCAGATTGCCAAATGGTATAGGCGACTGCTCACGAAAAGCAGGAAATCTGGATTCAAGTCTTGCTCAGGCACAAATTTTTAACTGTCTCAATATATTCATTACACTTTAAATATTCTGTATTATTCATTAGCTACAGGCTTCTCTACTATGATTTTCCTACAGAATAACAAAATAATGTAACGAAAAAATGATTAATATCAACATATATATTACTTACCAGTTGAAGAATATGTTGAGACATCGTTTACGAAGATTGGGATATCGCATAATGTCCAAAATTGATGGTTTTGTTACTTTAGTCTCAGGTATTGGTTTCTTCTCTGACGATGGTTTCTCATTTTCTTCAGACAACAGGCCATCAAGAACATCAGTAGGAATTTTAACTTTGTTTACTTTAGCAGCTTTTACAATAAGCTGCTGTGCTTGTTCTTTCCTTCCATTGGACAAAAGCCAGCGCGTAGACTCAGGAACAAACCTGAACAGAAAGCATTTCATGATGAGTGGACATCAACACATGCATCATTAAACAATTTAATTAAAATAAAAGAAGTTTGATCAGCTGTTACAGAATCATTTAACTGATAAAGCAGCAGCCTTCACTAAATATATAGCAGAAAGGTGTAGCATACATTCTGGAAGAGTTTCAGAAAGTTTTATTTATACGTGAAGATGTCAACTTTGAACAACAGCTTGCATACAGATGCAGTCTTTGGCAGTCATTCTTTGAGTTGAGATATCTCTGGAGCATTACTCTACAGCTCAGTTTGTTCTTTGTTTTTGGAATGTGTACATGTGCTTGGCAATATGGTGTATAAAATACCGTCAATCTTATTCTGCAGTCTGCTCAGGTCTCATTACTGCCGGGAGTCTACCTGGAACTGTATGACAAGAATGCAAATGATTTTCAGAAAAATATGAGGTATACAACCAGGTGCTTCACAATGAAAAATCCTGTTCCAATGATCAACATTTTCTCAGAGAATTCTCGTTGTATGATGACTTTAATTGTGGCTTTTCAAGAGTTTTTACAACTCTGAACAAGCAGCGAATATTGTGAAAACAAGGTGATGAACTAATGCAACTTTCTCCAAGTGTCAACAACATAAAACATTTGGATGGAAAATGTTTGGCACAGTTTGATCTTCTCAGTGACTTTAAAAATGATTCAAATCATGTTCTACAACTACAGGGCAGTGTTCACATAGAAAATTCTGTGATTCCTGGAAATTCACACCCATGAAACATCATTCCATGTACTTTTGTTAGTGCATCCATGCTGGAGGTAATGTAGCCAAACCTGATAGTACAAAAATGCAGAGTCTAGCTGGCTGGGCCACACAAGAAGATTCCCAGGATTCCATCTGCATTGGATATGGTTGATGGGATTTTGTTCACCAAAGCTCTCAGATCGACAGAACAAGATACTGGCATAAGTGAAGCTGTGAGGACTGGGCATGAGTCGTGCTTCGGTAGCTCAGATGGTAGAGCACTTGCCCGTGAAAGGCAAAGGTCCTGAGTTCGAGTCTCAGTCAGGCACACAGTTTTAATCTGCCAGGAAGTTTCATATCAGCGCACACTCCACTGCAGAGTGAAAATCTCATTCTGGGACAGAACAAGTAGCAAGCAGAAATTATTTTCACAGAGTTTGTGTGAGACAGTGATTTCTACCTAAACTACCTTCTTTCCATCCAGATCACCTGACAACATGGTTTGCCATCACAGAAATCGTCCTTTACAACCACAGCATAGTGGAAGGTTCTTTGAAGGTTTGTGCATTATTCATCAATATTTGTGAAATGCTTATATTATTAGTGATGTTATACAAGTGATGCCTGCCACTGGCAAATCTAATATGGTAAAAGCAACCTTGCCCCAGTGATTAACTCAGTCATGACAGAAGCAGAGAAATTGGGCAACAGAATTCCTTAATCAGTTTTGGAGACACTTAAGGGAGCTGATAGACCTAGAAAACATGCCAGACAGCATGCTTTTGACACTTTGCTTAAAGAAGTTACCACCACATGCAGTGGGGTCAAAAAATGTACACAGTTTTTGATAGTCAATATTAACAGAACAAAATGGCATATCATTACAATTCTTACTTGGGAGGAGGTTATTTTATGTCTTCAAAGTGGCCCTCATTAGCAGACAGACAATGTCAGTGTCACTGACTGCATGACAACCAGCTAGCTGTCTGTTCCAATGAATGGCCACTGGCAAACTGTGGCCAAGAAACAAGTGGACCACCCTGTTGCTGAACACATTGCCAAACATGATATCCTTCATTTCAATGACTGCTTCACAGCCTGTGCCATATGGATCCTTCCCACCACACCAGCTTTTCTGAACTGTGCAGGTGGAAACTTCCCTGCAATACATCCTACTTTGCCATAACCCTCCTGGCCTCAGCCTTTGTTAGTCACTGTCCTCACCCATCCAGCCCCTTCCCTGTTCCCATTCCAGCACTACACAGCCGTCATTCCACCATCACACCCAGTCTTTTCATTTCTCTACTTTTCTGCTAATTCCCCCCCCCCCCCTCCCCACCACTCCCCTGCCCTCTGTCTAACCTGCAGCACTGTCCGCCAACCTCACCATACTAACCCTCCCCCTCCCTATCCCAACCTCTTCTTTATCCCTATCCAGTCACCACTCCCATCATGCACAGGTGCTGCTGCTCGCAGTGGGGTTTCAGTTGCCTGAGACTGCAGTTGAGTGTGTGAGTTGTGTTTGCGTGTCTGCGACTCAGAATCTCCACTATATGGTGAGTAGCAACTTTCCTTCTCATAATATTGTTACATTCCATCCTGGATTTTCCATTGTTTGATTAAATTTGATGGAATAGCTGCATGCACAATGGATATTTAGACTACACAAAACAATCACCTTGCATTTGACAATTGACATGAATGAGGTGATATCAGGTGCAGATTTCTTAAGACAGTTCAACCTCTCTCCCGAACTAGCAAATGGCAAAGTTCAGCACACTGGCACTGGAAGCCAATGACAGGCATAATTGGCAGACCATCTACACATACTTGCATGAGGTCTGCAGATTCCAGAGCAGGTGCGGCTCGTAATTAAAGGCTCTGAGGTGGAGCCACCCCAAAATATATGTTAAAGTAAATTTCGCAAGAACTTATTACATAATTTAAATTATCAGGACGAATTTCGCATATTTCCCATTCCGATTAAAATAACATCGGTCAACGTTTTTGGAACTGTTTGTATCGATAGATGTTTTCCATACGGTTAGTAGTGTTTAGGCTGCGCCTTGGAACATCCGTAAGCTGCATGTAGTAGCAGTTTGGGGGTGTGGCTTCTGCATAGTACTGCTCTTTATGGGCGACCCGAAGGCTCAGAGCTTGCAGCCTATGGGTGTCATACCAACAACCACATGTTTTTCACGTTCCACTATCTATGTAATAAAGGAATGTAGAGTGGCCGAAACTTCGCTATCCAATCTCTGTTTCTGTATGCTTCGATGGGTCATTAATCGACGTTTAGTATTATTGTTTTGATAATGTTTTATGTAGTTGTTTTGTTTCTGCCATTGGCTATTTTATCTACATTTAGAATAAGTTTGCAAATACTCTGCCAGAGTGCACTAGACTACAGTAACATAACAGTACTGCCATCTAGCGAGAGTTTCATAAGTGATTAGAGGACAAAGCGCGCGAAATATGTCCCGTTACTTTACTTTCCTTGCTTGCTGATGCTGACTGCTTTTGTTGATACCATGTGATATTAGCAAGTTTCTTTTTCAGAGTGTATTTTGAAAGATTTTAGTGAGTTTTACTTGCTTGTGAATATCTGCGACATACCGCGAGTGTGAAATCAGCGCAATATGAATTCAGTGTGCAATTTAATAGGTAAAAACTTGGAACACGGCCATAGGATGAAAGTGAAAGAACTTGGTGCACCCAGGCCCGATCTAACGATCAATCAAGAACAGAAACAGTGCAAATCTAGGCAAGGATACAAACGCAGTTTTAATAGAGCAATGTACGATGCAGCTGAGTGGTTGTGAAGTGAAAAATGCATTTTTCTGTTTCACCTGTCTTCTTACAAATAGTACTGATAGTGCCTGGACTGAAACTAGTATCACTGACTTAAAGAATTTTCACGCAAAGGTGAAAAAACATAATTCCAGTGAAAAACATTTAAATGGTTTAATTGAGTTTTCAATGCTAGGGAAAGTGGACATTATGTGCCAAGTAGACAGTGCTTACCGCCATAATATAAAGATATATAATGAAAATGTATCAAAAAATCGGTATATTCTGGATAAATGATACTGTATTAAATTTTGCAGCTTGCCTTAAGGGGCCACAACAAAACAGAAGATTCCAAAAACCCAGGAATTTTTCGAGGATTAGTCAGTCTTACGGCAGAACTGGACTGCGTCTTGAAGCAGCACATTGAGAAATCAGAAAACCGTGTTCTCTTAGACCTATCGAAGACAATTCTAAATGAACTCCTGGAATCAATTTATGAGGTAATATGGCAGTTGCACAGATTGCTCATGCCACCCAATCACAGCACAAGACCTGTGACATCACCAAAACATCACAGTATCGTCATGCGAACTCGTAAACTTCGAGCTTTGGAGGTAAACCACAATAAACACCTTAAGTTTAGAAATGAAAACACCAAAAATATTAAGCAGCCGCAAAGTTAACATTCATCGAATTAAAGACCCCTCCAAAACGCCTCTTTTCATATGATTTGCTGCAAAGTGTCAGAAAATGTAATGACGACGTATAAAAACACTAATTAAAGATTTTAGCTCGAAGTTAGCTTCTAATGATATTTAATACCTGATTATAGACCATACAGTACGTAAAATTATGGGTAGAGAGTGATCTGCCCATCCCCCTCCCCCTGAATTCTTAGTTGTTTATGTCAGACTAATCTGTAGCGTAACCCGAGGTCTATGTTAGCTCCGATCGATAAATGCCGCAGCCTTCTCCAGTATAGAAACCACGAGCCGCGCCTGTTCCAGAGCATTTACTAATCACCAGCTAAAGACTATTTGCCATTCTTTGAAACTGAATTTGGATGCCATGAGTAGGAAGTACAAAGACAAAAAAGAAGAGAAACAAGAATTATATGACAAAAACCAAGATTTACAATCCAAATTATCTTCCAAAACAAGAGTCTTGAATGCTGATAAAATGTGAACAGGAAAACTGAAGAAGATAAGTGCTCATCCCAGAAACATCTTCTGTCAGTCACTTGTAGAAGGAAGTTGTAACAAATGTAGTTGACATATGTGAACAATCAGTGCAGAATATATCAGATGGAATTCATGTGAGAAGAAGGAACCTAGTTTGGTCCAGCACAAGGCACAAACAACTAACAAGGAATCACACTACATAATGCAGGTCACCATCGCAAATGCAAATAATGGTGTACACGCTATCATTTCCAATACTATTAGTAACTCTAATGTTACAAGGACAAAGAGCTGCAAGACAAAACCACAATCCAACATCAGTCACTTATCATTGGAGGATGTCTAAAAAGTTCTACAGTGTCTGAGACAGTAAGATGCCAACCCAAACCATCCTTCATTCTAAGGGTGGGTTCACAGGAATACCCCCTCCTCCCAGCCAAACTGTCTTTGTGCCTCTGTCAATGTCACATGGAGGACACCAAACTTCCATCTTACCCGTGAAAAAAGGTGCAATAGGTTTCCTTTGCAAGCCCCTAGCCACAAAAATTAGTCAGAAGTGGATGTTAAAGAAATGGTCCAGTTGTGCTCTGCTTTGTAGTCTGCCACAGCAAGGTTGGTCACACTCAGGCACAGTGGTTCTAATGCCATCACCAGCCTTTCCCAGAAGCACTCTGCACTGGAGGAGGAGGAGGAGGAGGAGGAGGAGGAGGAGGAGGAAGAGGAGGAGATCGGGGACTTCATCTCCAAACAACAACTTCTTGTGTACCGTCATAGTGTACAGTTATCTTTGGCACACATTCTTTGAGTTGAGATATATCTCTGGAGTTTTTCTCTACAGTTTAGTTTGTTCTTTGGTTTTGGTGTGTGATAATGTATTCTGCATGTGTTCAGTAATATTACAAATAAAATACCATCAATCTTATTTCACAGTCTGCTCAAGTGTCATTACTACAACCAACTTACCTGGGATCCCACCTGTATATTGAATACATGTTCTAAGGATTCAATGAAATCTGATACCCAGGCAAATATAAAATCCATCTCATAGCATTAACCTACCTCTTCCTACTGTCTAAACTCTACAAAAGATATTATTGGTGTTAGTGGTGTACGTGAAATACTAAGGACAAGATAAAAGTACCACCCTGGCATAAAGTTTTATTCTCTCAGCACATAGAATAGAATAGTAGTTTATTATCTTATAACATACCATTTTAAACCATTGACTTAATGTACAGGAGACTCATCGAAACACAAAAACTGGTTTACAATTTTCCTAATAATACAAGTAATATAACATACAGTACTGAATAATTACTTAATTAAGCACTTAATAATTTTTTTCAAAAGTAACAAACTTTTAAAGATTAGCAGTCCTAAGCACTTTCTCACTCCTGCTCAAATTTTCAGGCTGTCGTTTATGAATTCTTCGACTGAGTAGTAACATTTCTGCACTAGTTTCTTATCTCAGGACTTTTCAGTGTTTCTAAATTTATGCTGACTAATTCTCTTTCTTTCACTTTGTAATAAATTTTCATACCCATATAATGTGGAGTTTGAGCATAAAGTTTTAAATGGTGGGTGGGGAGCATAAAATTATTTAGATTTCTGGTGTTGTAATCATATTGAAAATGATTTGCTACGAATAAATCAGGGTTACTGTGTAAAAACATAATCAGCTCATATATGTATAGTGAGGGAACATTCAATATACTTAGATTTTTTAGGAGTTGGTGACATGATTTTCTTTGCCCTACATTGTGCATATTTCTAATGATGGTTTTCTGAAGTTTTAGTATTCGATACATATGGTTTGAGTCACCCCAAAATATAATTCCATACCTTATTACTGACTCAAAGTAGCTGTGATATACTTCTTATGCCCATACTGGTAGCATGAACAATATCCTCATTGCAAATGCTAGGCTATTTAATTTATTTGCAAGGTACTGCATCTGTGATCCCCATGATAGATTTTTATCTATTTGCATTCATAAGAATTTCACACAGCTATCTTCCTGCAAATCCTGGTTTCTGTGACTGACCTGAATATAATTTAATTTTGTTTGCTTTCTTTTAAACTGCATTAACTGAGTCTTTTCCAAGTTTTATTTTAACTTGTTTAAATCAAACCAGGTCTCTAATTTTTCTAAAGTATGTGATACAGTTTGCGGAATTTGATCAGTACTGTTACGTTCAATGATTAAAGATGTGTCATCTGCAAATAAAACTGATAGACACTCAATATTAAGTGGCAGATCATTTGTGTAAAACAAAAACAGAATGGGACCTAAGACAGAACCTTGGGGGTACTCCATGTGAAACCGTTTTCCGTTTTGAAGTACTTGTTCCTCTCTCTGATGTTATAACCACTCTTTGTCTTTGTTTAGTTAGATAGGACTGAAACCATCTAATACTGTGTCCCCAATTCCATACTTTTCCAGTTTAGAGAGTAGCAAGGAATGATTCACACTATCAAAGACCTTTGATAAGTCACAAAAAATTCCTGTGGCATGCAGTGAGATGTCTAGCGATGAGCTAAATTTCTAGTAGATACTTAATGGTTTACCTTTCATGTTGGAGTGAAAAATTTAATCTGATAACAGCCACTAAGATGTGGCTAAGCTGTTCTGTGACATGTTCTTTACCGGGAATTATAATTCAATCTTTTTATGCAATTATCTATGCAAAAGTGTTTCTATGAAATTTTAAAACCAGAAGAGTGGTACTGGCAGATCTGAATTATGGCATGTGTGCTGCTGCATACCCAGACAGCTGAAGCAGTACAAATAGCACTAAAAAAAAGGCAGTATCTAGGTTTGAATCTTGAATTGGCATATGGTTTTAATCCATCACGAAGATTCTTGCTTACTTACATTGGTAACCGAATAAACATTACATGATACATATTATAAAAGGAGAGACAAAAGAAGATAACAAATTTCAAAAATTAGAATTCTCTTCATTAACGCATAAAACTAGTAGCAACAGCTAATTTTCATCTTCTTATATAGCGCGTTCATAAAGTTGCTGTGTACTGGACTATGAATCTGGATTATGTTGGAAGTTTGAAACAAAGTTCACAGTGATTTTTTTAAAATTTGTTCTGCTGTTGTGTAGCATTTAAATGTGTGGTTCATTTGATGAAAGCTATTAAATGTGATGTGTACTGCTTTGATGTTCAATTTGTTTTTAAATTATGGTGCTTTCAACTGAGGAACATATTTTTCTTGTTGAGCACATATTTCAAAAAGGTGATAAATAAAGGAGGCATTTGCTAAAAAATTACCAGAAACAGCTGTCCCTCATTGTAATGTGGTTCATTGACTTACTGAGAAATTTGGAGAGAGAGTCTCAGTATTAGATATCAAATGAACTGGAAGATCACCTAAACTAAACGCTCATATAAAATGACAGCTGTGCAATAAATGAGAGGTGCAGATCATGAAGATTGAATCTGTTACTGCAAATGGTTTACAAATGTCTTTAATTGAAAGGATTACCACCTTCTGTAAAGATGAGGGATGGTTCCACCTCCATTATAGCCAATGGAGAATCCTCAAACGGTGCTTCAAATGCCATTGTGATTACCAGAAAACTGCAATATACAGATAGCACGCTATTGGACCTTTATTTTTTGAAGGAACCATGAACACTATTGTTTAAAGCTCCACAAGTTCATTGGCCAGCTAAAGGAAGATGAAATCAGCTACTTGTGGTTTCAATAAGATGGCACTACTGTACACACAGCTAACAACACTATGCATCTCTTCTATAGCCCCACAGTTGCGACATTGTACTCCACAGTTTCTTCTTTGGAGAGCAGCAGAAATTGTAGTGTGTTGCAGTCACCTATGCATGCTTTGTGGCTAAAAACTGAAATAATTGCATATATGAGAAGCATGTCACAATCAGATCTGCAGAAACTGTTTTTGAATAACATTAAGTGGGTTCAAGATTGCTTAGCCACCTGTTGACATCATTTCCAATATATGACGTAACTACACAGCAGCTTTCTGAACACCCTGTATTTTTATTATCCAGAGACCCTTAGGGTACGGAGTCACTGCAGCTTCCATTTATTTAATTTAGTATGCTAGTGCAAGAGAAAACAAATTATGTAAATTGTCAAAATCCACTTACCACCAGTAGGACAGAAAGAATACAGATGGAAGTGTGAATGCTAATTGCAACATTCTCCAATCTGGTATGAGGTAAGCTAACAAAGCTGTCAGTACATATCCAAACGTGAAGAAAAACTGACATGCCACACCAGCAAAAAGCCGCCTAGATGGTCCAACCATTTCCATTGCTGCAATGTGAAAAACACTACAGTTTCTTGATATTAATAACATTTTTATTAGTACTAAAACTGACAATACAGAAGGAATTATGAATAAAGATACAATACCAGACATACACAAAATTTAACAAATCCTGTATTTCCTTCTATAAATAAAACTTCTTACTTAATGAAATAAAAATTAATTTCAACTTGACAGACAAATTGTGAATCTTATTTTAGTTTGGGTCCATTCTTATGTACGTAAAAAAAAAAAAAAAAAAAAAAAAAAAAAAAAACTGTATTATTACATTCACTTAATGTTTCTGAATCTCTGTCCTTTTTCTTTTTGTGTATACAGGTATAAAAAGTTATATCAAAAGGAATATTGCTATCATAGCTACATTTTTCTCTTCCTTTTTCCTGCAAAGGTAACAATATATGATTCTGACAAAGAATTAACCCTATACTTGTGCAAGTAAATATATTATGACAAATCTCAGTACATCATTTAAAATACTTTCATTGTAATACCATTCCATTATCTTTGATTTTATATTTTGAGCCTCTAGTTAGTAATTTTATTCTGGAAGACTTCATTTATTGTTGAAGATTAGAATTAGTGGACCCTTTATGCCAGATTTGGAATTTTTGTCTGAATTCTAAAGTCACGTGCTGGCAGGCGACATCACCTAGTGCAGGGGAATAGTGTGCTCAAAACATTGCTACATAGCGTTCATGCACTCTCCAGCAATGAGAGTCTCAACCAATGTCTGAGATCTGTTTTCTGGAAGAATGGATACACACAGTAGCAGATTTGGAGTGCACTGTTTCCTACTCTGACTGTAGAAATAGCAGAAACAAAAGAGAAACCTCAAGAGAATGCAGTCATTACCATTCATTCCATTTTTTGGCACACTATTTGGAAAGATAGGATGAATTCATTCAAAATGGGACATGAAGACTGTGCTCCATCCACCAGTTAAAAGCATGAGCACTGCATAGCAGTGTCAAGGATGACATCACATTACAGAAGTCCGGTGTCTATCAGATCCTCTGCCAATAATGTTTTGACATAAGCAGATCAGACAGTGCACACTGGTAAGGATTGTTGCTGACAACACCTACAGCACACAAAACTGCAGCCTCCTAACAAGTCGATAGTTGTGGAACATTGCCTCACAGAATTTCAGAATTACATGGAATGGATTACAATAATACAACAGTTCTGACACACATATAATGTCTGGGACAGTTCATTAAAGAAATTTATTGAGATTCAAGTATGGGAACTGCTAATCAATCTTGACAGCACTAACATCCTTAGCAAGGCCTGGGAACTGCACTTAACCTGATTAAAAAGACGAAGAAGATAATGAACTGACATTGTGGGCAGGTGGAGCAACAGCAAAATGAAAAGTGCAGATGTTGGCAGCATGCTCCCTGGTCATGTGAGTGACAAGTTGGGAGGGGCGGGAGGAGGCACGGGAAGGGGGGAAGAGAGAAAAGCGCACTGCATCAGGTCATAAGTGGTCAGTTCATCAGCGTACCTAATGATGGCAAAGTGGTTGCTTGCCATAAAATTGTACCTGTTGGGCAAAGGCATCTGAATGTTCAACTGTAAACTATTTTGCCAGTGTTTCAAATACGTAAAAATCTTGCACACTTATATTTAAATGCCCCAGTAATCTTCATAGATGAAAGGGTTTATCAAAATCCATTGAGAGTTTGCCATTCACTGACCACCCTCTCAACTTTTTAGAATTTTATTTCTTACTTAATATTATAAAATTTGTATGCTGTCGACCTCTCTTTGATACTGCTCATAAATAATGAGTTCTCTTGCTGAAATACAAACAATGGAAGGAGGAAACCATTCAATTTATTATAAAAATCTTGAGGGATCAACATTTGCATAAGCAAGATTTTATGTGCTTATTGAACTATATGATGAGTTGTTACTCTTTATTTCTTCCATTATTCGTATTACACTCAGGCCTGTCCATCATCATATTGAATTCTATTTGTAGTTAATTCATGAATCTTCAGGGAACATTTTTCCCAAAAACTAAGGCACACTTAGTTTTCAGAGACAGAAAAAAATTTGTAGTCTATTCTTATGAACGGTACATACCAATAACATAGCCAATTAAGAAAACTCCTGAAGCAGTCATGCCAACAACCAGTCTGAATATCATGAAGAAAATATACTGTGGTGAAACAGATACCAGTATTCCACCAAGAATCTGTAGCACCAAAGCAATAACAAATATCGGTTTTCGTCCATATCTGAAACAAAAAATGCAATTAAGTGGCATTAATATCACTATCCTTCATGAAATTACATCTACATTCATTAGCGAGATGTTTCTTACCTATCAGAAAGAAAACCAAATCCAAACGAGCCTATCATGTCACCAAGCATAAACATTGAGTCTGCTGTGGCACGTAGCCAGGCACTGTCACATACTAAGTCCCACTGAAAAGCAAGAAAACATTTATGTCAGATACCATCCTTCATAATTACACCACAGGAGCTTAACAAAATTCAGTTGTCTATTGAGTAAAAAATATCAAAGGCAATTACAGACATTATGTCTGAAGTTATTTTGCACTAATCTGAACTTAGTTATAAAGTTCTTTGACAGAAATCTTTGTCCATTTAGAAACACTTCTTATTTAAGAACAATGTGATCAACTCTTGTTTGTATAGGGACTTTTCATGTTATTTGAACAAGAACTGATTGGAATATGAGAAACAACATCAAACAACACCTCACATTATATGAAACCGACAACTATTCATTCAATGACTGTTCTGCAGATGTAAAATACAGTGAAGATAATTGAAAATTATGAGTGATGGAAAATCTGAGATGATTTGATCCAGACAGCAGCTGCAAATTCTGAACTGTACTTGACCCAACCACACAGGGGAAAAAAACCACACACACAGACAGACACACACACACAAATGATTGATTTGTGTGTAATAATGGAATTAATTCAATGAGAAATGTGTTGCAGGTGAAATGATAATGGCCTCACATAACATTGGCAAGAAATCAAATCCAAGCTCTAATTTCTTGTATTTAACATACTCTTCAAAGGAAAGATGGAACATTAATGTTTATTGTCTCATCAATGAGGAGATCATTAGAGAGAGTACTTATTGAAGTTGGGTAAGGATGGGGCATGAAATCAGCTGCATCTTTTTCAAAGGAATCATCCCAGAATTTTTCTTAATTGATTATAAGAAACCATCTGTATGGCCATTAGCTCTGCTCCTCTGAAATGCGAGTCCAGTGCCTTGAGCACTGTGCCATCCCACTAGCCTCTATCTTCCAAGTCAGGTATGCAAATTATCTAGAACTATTTATCAGAGACAGCATGAGAGTCAACAGCTTCAGTTAAAAATGTCAAATTATAATGAAGCCATGTCTGTGGTTCCTGGAATCCTTTTTTTTTCCAAATTAGTAGAAATAGTAAATTTAATTCGTTTTCCTCTCTTGCATCTTGCAAATACTTGTCTTTGTTGGATGGAAAAATAAAAAATTCACAACATTTCAAATAAAATATGGGTGCTACATGGATATGATTATATCTTCTCCTGCTTACTGATGAAATTTTCAGTATGTGCTGAAATGCTTTCTTTGACTTTGGAACATATACTATCTGTTATTCAAAGTTTGCCTGATATTTCCTGTGTGGTGCATCAATTAAATGATCATCATTCTTCTTTCTGGTAATCAACAATTTCAGTTGATCTTATCCGTAAGCCATCATTTTTTCCATCAATGGCCAATATTCTGTTGCAATAATTTGGTTATTTCTGCTTGAGAGTGGTCCTTTCCCTTTTTTCACAGTTTTGTTTACCTTCCCTTCTTCAGTGAACTGTGTGTTATTGTAGTTATATTTTCATTTAAACTTGGAATGATAGACTTGGAGGATTAAAAGTTGTGCTGTGCTTCAAAGTGCTGATATTCCTCAACTTTTTACAGTATTTCACTTGTTATTTTGAAGAATGAACCAAATAATATTCTTACCAGATCGACGACCACCACCACCATCATAATAGAATTTTCATTGTTTGGAGCTCACAATATGGTTTGTGATACTTTACTGAATCATAGTTTCACCTGTATTTTGTCTGCCTGCTTAGCTGGGTGGTAACATGCTTGCTTCCCATGCAAGTGGGCCCGGGTTTGATTCCCAGCCGGGTTGGAGATTTTCTCCGCTTGGGGACTGGGTGTTATCATCATCATCACCAGTGTGCAAGTCGTCCAATGTGGCGTCAAATGAAATAACACTTCCACTTGGCAGCCAAACTTCCCCGAATTGGGGCCTCCTAGCCATTGATTCCATGTGCTCATTTTCATTTTACCTGTCTTTTTGTGATTTCTGTTTCATCCACATGCATTAGCTAGTTCTGACTGTTTCCTGCAGTAAGATGGATTGCATATTTATTAATTTAAAATATTAATCACTGCCCACTCATTTCATAATGGTACATTCTATACCTCTCTAACTTTCATTTCTGTTTCATACTACAACATTCCAGCCTTAAATGACTTAAATCTCGCCTTAAAAACCCTCATATTTTTTCAGCTGCTTCATTTATTGTCTCTGTTCCACATTACCTTACTAGTGAAATAACCAATGAATGAATATTAAAATTATATTGTGTCATGAAAATAATTACACCAGTATAGTCAAGGTGGACAGCAATAACGTTTGACAGATAGTTAAACTTCTTTAAGAACAATGGTGTTTTTAATTTGCACAACACAAACTAAAATAACATGAAACTTCAATTTTCGTGCAGGATCATTTCCAATTTATAGCACCTTGTACTTTCTCAATCAGGGACTGACAAATGCAGAATATCTGCAAGACCAATAAAATGTGCAGACACTAACAGAGAGTCAAACTACTGGCTGCAGGACTGCTTTGTAGTGTCAATTACTTTCAATGTGTCTGTGATGAAAAATGACAGTACTTGAGGATGATACAAAATAGTACTCCATACTATAGCACCAGGCTGTCAAGTTATGTATGATACGTGACAAAAAACTGTTAATCTTCTTGCTACCTCCATACATGGACCTGCTGATCACCATCCAAAAGTCAAAGGGGTACTCCTCACTAACCATGATGCTCTACCACTCTGTATGGCTTTGTGGCCATAAAGCATGGAGCTAGTCATGATAAATCTGCTTACAGTACTACAACTTGCAGCATAGTGCATGGAGGGTATTAATGTTCATTGAATAGCAGTGCTTGGGTCAAACAGTGCTGAGGTCCTCCCTTTGAACATTTCATAATGGTTTTCAAGTCCCTACATTTTTTTCTGTATGTGTGTATGCCTTCCTCTGTTCATCGCTACACACTGTGGTAATGTATAGGGTGCCTCACGAAAGACACCCAAGAGGGTACAGTGGGTCACGTGGGGCATTTGCCAGTTGTAGCCACTGTGTATGCAGTTTGTCACTATGCATAGTTTTCTTTTGAGTTTTTTTGTCAAGGTTAATTGCTTAAAATATTGTTGCTAGATGTCATTATTGCAACTGCACCGAGTCTGGGGCTTCCCTGCACATTCGTCACTCAGCCCAGTCAGACATCAACAACCCACACACGTTTTCTATATTGTGCAACTGAGTGTTTTGGCGGTTTGTTTCCAGTTTCCTGTTGAGTTTCCATTTGGTATGGTATACACAAAGGATCAATGAGTGTTTTTTGTGTTGAACTATGCAAAAACAGAATTATATGTGGAACGTCAGCTTGAATTCATACGAAAATTTCCTAGTGTGCATGTTCCCAATGATTCGATGATACGCATATTAGTGAACAAATTTCAAGAGACTGGATCTGTATTACATAAATGAAGGCCTAGAGACCCTAGTGTTTTATCCGAAAATAAATTAGACAACATTGTGTGGGGGGCCTTAGAAAGAAGTCCAAGAAAATCTCTGCACTGTTTGACACTTCAGACTGGTGTGTCAAGAGCATCTGCTCACAGAGCTGTGCACAAACTGAAACTGAAACCATAGAAAATAATGGTAGTGCATCAACCAAAGAACTCAGATACTGCTGCTCAACATTGTTATTGCAACTGGCTATTACAGTCTGTGCACGAGGGGGAAGTTGATCCTGAGATGCTTTATTATGATTAAGAATGGCTGCATTTGTCATGGTATGTAAATTCTCAGAACAATAAAAGTTAGAGCACCAAAAATCTCCACAAATTACATCAAAAACTTCTGATTGATGTGAAAACAGGAGTGTGGTGTCTAATTAATGCAAGACAAATTATTGGACACATTATATTCTGACAGGCATGTGAACAATATACTGCCCCCCCCCCTTTTTTTTTTGAGAACTAACATCACACAAAAAGATGTAAGTTTATTTCGTGAAGGACAAGGCAAGACCACACATTGCCAATGCTTCTGTGACAGGAATAGGAACTGTTTTTGATGATAAGGTAGTTGACTGGCTGCCTCACATTCTACAGATCTAAATCCTCACTCTCTTAATCCGTGTGGTTTTTATCTTTTGGGAATGTTAAAAGACAAGGTGGACGAAAGCAATTCCCACCCACTTGAAGAGTTGGTAGACAGGATTTGGCTAGTCATTTCCCAGATTTTGGCAACCAAAACTCGTCGAGTGTTTGCTAATGTTTTTCAGGAGATGTCAGACTGCTCTTGCCACAGAGGGACATCATTCTGAGCACCTGCTGTAAACAAACATAAGCTTAAGTTAATCAGATGGAAACATTGTTTACACTTCACTCAGTAGAAGTGCATGCGCAGCCGTCTACCGGCAGATTTGGGTCTGAGAGTCAGGCGGTCAGCAGGTGCGGTAGCAGCAGCCAGTGGCTGTGCCATGTGACTTGCAGACTCCTCCAAGGCATCTTTCGTGAGACACCCTGTATGTGTAACTGGTGAGACAATCTAGTCCGAGTCCAACATCTTGGAACCATATGAGGTGATTATTTTAAAACATGTCTAATTGATTGCATTCCTTATTAATCTTCTGAAGCATAATGCATTTCGTATTTTCATTAGCAATACAGTAATGGGTATTGCAACAGCAATCTTAAATTTATAACAACCAGCAAGTCCAGCAATAAGCTATTTTGCTTTGAAAACCACATGTGCACCTGGTTGGTTACACAGAATCATGTCAAGTCTGCTAATGTGGAATTTACTCCCATGTATGAAACATTCCAATTGACCCATCTGATACACTACTACTTTATTCTACTAAGTCAACTGTACATAACTGTGTTCAGAATTCAGTGGGACTATTAATCATTCTGGCTTTCTATTTTAAAAAAAATTAATTCCATAGGGTGTATCTAATATCAATTTATCTATCATTTTCTTCAAATTTTCATATTTTTATCAGTTATACAGCAAATAATGACTACAAGCATTTGATAGAATCCTTACTGTTGACAATTCCTTCTCAGTTCAATGACTGGAGGACTTTTTGGGTCTGCTGAATAATGTTCCACAATTATCCAACTATGGCTGATAGTAAAACAAGATAAATTTATCAAAATACGCTCCTGAATTTCAATGCCAAAGTTATCAAAGGCTTGCCAACAATTTGTGACTTTTCTAAACCATTACCTACTGCTGAAAATTGGCAACAACCTTTGTGAACAGAGGAAACTGTTGGACTGACACTGATAGCGGCTTATGAATTCAGATATGTACTTCTGAAATGTGAAGTCTGAGCATAAAGAATGTATTTATAGGCCTGTTCTTCCATAAATAACCAAACAAAATTGTAAAAAAAAAAAAAAAAAAAAAAAAAAAAAAAAAAAAAAAAAAAAAAAAAAAAAAAAAAAGAAGAAAATGAAGAGAAATAATGAGAAGTTGGAAAATCAATGAAAACATGTCAATACAACAGTGACAAACTGAAGTTTTATGCAGCTGTTTGATGACACAACGAAAATGAAAATGAGACCAAGAACAAATGCGCCAGTCTAGCTGACATGTGATACAGTTTTACACTGAATGAAAAACAGTTTTTAAGTGTTTTGTTTATACCTGTCCAATATAAAGTTTAGCTTATATGAACACTAGTCTTCCAAGAAAATGAAGCTTTCAATTCTATACTGAAATTATACATAAAGCTTTACTGCTCAGTGCTCAATATTTGTTTTCACAGCACTTCAAAACAAATTATTACCATTAGACAAGTTATGAAATTATAAAATTTCTTCATTTGTGGAATATTAAATACTCAATTGTCTTATTTTTTTGTATTTTAAATAAAAGAATTCAATATTTGAACTGAATAGTGATTCTTGAAAGTGAAAGTTTTCAGCTCATATAATTGTTTTTTGAATGTTATATAATGATTTTGAAATTAAAATTTTTCAGTTGATATAATTGCTTTTGAATGTTATATTCTTTTAGACATTGTATGCACAAATTATCCTGTGATTGCAAACAGCATTAAACCCCATAAAATATTTAGGCAAACATAGTGACTGCATGTGATGAAGAACAAGAAAAGGACATTGTGCATACATGTCTAAAAGTGAGAGACTTTGCTCCTCGATCACCTCCACAATCGTGCTGCTCTTGTAAATGCTGTGGTCGTAGACCCAGGAATCGCATCTCACACTGCGGTTGGCAGGAATATTTGAGCTGAAATATTCCGCACTGAAGTTGGCATCAAGCCTCCTGCATGAGGACCACGCTTGTTGCTCACTGTCCCAAGGGTAGCTCATGTTTATTACGCCTTGAGGTAACTGATATGTAGCTGTTTCATTTTCAAAAGGCAACTGACATCTGAATAGAAACAACAACCCTTTATGTACAAATGCTTATCAAAGCTATGGAAAATATTTGATGTTTATAATTAGCACATATGGCTAATCGGTGATGGAGTTATAAGATGTAATCTGTAGGTCAGAAGAAGCCAATCTGTTGATGACAAACAGGTTTAAAATTTAAATTGCTAACATACTTAATTGTTCCATTATCAGTTGCCTCTCACAGTATGCTAGAAAATATTCCTGTTAACTGAAGACATAAATATTCCAGTAACATAACACAAGAAGTGTGGAGGCCTCTGAAAACATTTGTAGTTGTGTACTTATTTTGTATGTCTTATTATTTTTATGTGTAAAGCATTACATCTGAAGACCAAAATCAATCCTTATTTAACTATGGTTAGATCATTCCTGCGATACTCAGAAGCTATATGTTATATTGGTATGAATTAGCCTTGAAAAAAAATTACACATACTTAAAACAAAGAGATGTTAAAAATATTGTATTTAGACAAGCATGGGATGAAGAAAAACAAAACATAGCATTCAGGCATAGTGTTGTCCTCAGCACTTACAACACAAATTTTTATTATACATGTCCACCTGTATGCAATATAAGTTAAATTTGACTGAAAAATGAAATATAACTTAGAAACAGACTTTGAATGTTGTCCTTTGCCTGACATTCTGAAAGCATTGCACAGAGTTCTAAGAAAGCAGTGGGAATAATGTGAAGTATTTTGCTTAAAAGAACAGGAAGCTGGACACCAGAAACTTTTGCCTCAGATCTGAAATAGTTTCCATGTACTACATATTAAATTATAAAGTGAACAAATGTGAACAACACTGAAACCACAGCAATTTATAGAAAACATACTGAATCTCAGAATTAATGACTTAACTTCAATTTAGATTAATAAGGGACAATTTTTATGTATATAAGCAACACTGCTGCAGAGAAACAGTCACATGCAGAGAAGAAAATCAAATTAAGTCACTCATATAAATTTCTATTACAATGGTGTATTCTTGTAACAGTTTTGAAGTAAGTTCTCTGAAAGCATACACAAAGCATTTATTATGGTATGTTTAGAAATGTTATGAAGACACCTGCTATCAAATGCCATTGCATGCACAATAAAAAGACGAATATGTTACCCCCACACAAAGCAGCTTGGCAACAATTGGTTTGGACATTTGTGAAGCAGAATAACTCAGAAGACCGCAGTAATCAACAGTGCCAATGCAACACACAACACACATCACAGATGAGCAACATAATTAAACAAAATGCATCTTTCTTTACCAATTTTCACTGTGAGTTAGCTGAATGTAACCAGTAGTACATAAAAATATCAAAAGTCCTCTCTTCTATAAACAGAAACAAGCCTGATGTTTTCCTGGATTAAGGGCATAAAATAATTCATTCCTTTGTAAATGTTAGTGGGTGCTGTTGTACAATTAAGAAATCACACACTATTAAAAATAACAGAACAAACATATTAAATAAAAACCTTTAAAGGAAAATCACATATAACAGCCTGCAAACACAAAACCCTAAATTATTCATAATAGGGTAGAAATCCAGTGGAATGCTGCAAGGCTGAATAAAAATCAAATACCACATATGTCCAACATGAAGCATGCACTTCCAGTTAAATAATTACTGCCATACAGTAAATATCAACTGTTTCAGGCACTGGAAAGGTAATGCAGGTAACTTCTTGTGATATGTTTTCCCAGATAGTAGTTCTGAAAATGTGGAAGTATATACATGCATATACAGTGCTTTGCTCCATATGAATAATCAGAAATTCTCACAGAGAAAAATTCTGTTCTACAAATGATTTTTCTGGAAATAAAACAAAAAAGTAATGCAGAACATTGAACTGCTTTGTATTAAATAAATCACCTTTAATATTATTCTGATAGTATTTATTCCTTGATCTCTTTCAAAAATTAAGAAACTATTAACAAAAGAACAAATAAATGTAATACTATCTGATGAGCTGCAGCAAAGTCATGCATTGTTTCTAATTGTAATAATGATTAAATAAGCAGCTGAAATACAACTTTTTCTTGCAACAGGGAGTATTCAATTCAATTTTAGAATTTTTATATTTATTCAGTTCAAGGAGCAGCAAACATCCTAAAACAGTTCACACACATATTCATACATGTTTGTGTCAAAAATTGATAGTGAAGCTTTTTTCACAAATTGACAGACCATTGTAGTGTATGATGACATGTCTTCCATACAGAAACCTTAATTTGATTAAGTCGCATTTAGTTAGTTGCCCAGGTTATTTAAAACAGAAATATGGTTGTACATTACCAGCCCAAGAGTATGGAATATTTTGTTCAATAATGTGAGCCATATCATGGCCAATAGTTTGTTGATGTGATTAGTAATTTTGCTGAGTACATCTACTTAATCTCTTGATAGTACAAGTTTCTATTTGAGACTGTTGTATTGCACACATGTACACATAGTCCCAGCAAACAGAAATCTTTTAAAGCTCGAAATGATGTGACAATCTCTAACAGTTTCCTTTTCTGTGTTTTTTTTTTTTTATATATTTTATTTTTAATGTTCCATTACAGTCAATAACTTTTATTTGTCTACGTATGTGTATCAGATTTTCTGGTTCTTTGAATAGTAAATTTGCAATCGCTAATTGTATTAACAAAAAATCATACAGTGTTCATGTTGTTGTTGTTGTGGTCTTCAGTCCTCAGACTAGTTTGATGCAGCTCTCCATGCTACTCTATCCGTGCAAGCTTTTTCATCTCCCAGTACCTACTGCAACCTACATCCTTCTGAATCTGCTTGGTGTATTCATCTCTTGGTCTCCCTCTACGATTTTTACCCTACACGCTGCCCTCCAATACTAAATTGGTGATCCCTTGATGCCTCAGAACATGTCCTACCAACCGATCCCTTCTTCTGGTCAAGTTGTGCCACATACTTCTCTTCTCCCCAATCCTATTCAATACTTCCTCATTAGTTATGTGAGCTACCCATCTAATCTTCAGCATTCTTCTGTAGCACCACATTTCGAAAGCTTCTATTCTCTTCTTGTCCAAACTATTTATCGTCCATGTTTCACTTCCATACATGGCTACACTCCATACGAATACTTTCAGAAATGACTTCCTGACACTTAAATCAATACTGGATGTTAACAAATTTCTCTTCTTCAGAAACGCTTTCCTTGCCATTGCCAGCCTACATTTTATATCCTCTCTACTTCGACCATCATCAGTTATTTTGCTCCCCAAATAGCAAAACTCCTTTACTACTTTAAGTGCCTCATTCCCTAATCTAATTCCCTCAGCATCACCCAACTTAATTAGACTACATTCCATTATCCTTGTTTTGCTTTTGTTGATGTTCATCTTATATCCTCCTTTCAAGACACTGTCCATTCCATTCAACTGCTCTTCCAAGTCCTTTGCTGTCTCTGACAGAATTACAATGTCATCGGCGAACCTCAAAGTTTTTATTTCTTCTCCATGAATTTTAATACCTACTCTGAATTTTTCTTTTGTTTCCTTTACTGCTTGCTCAATATACAGATTGAACAACATCGGGGAGAGGCTACAACCCTGTCTTACTCCCTTCCCAACCACTGCTTCCCTTTCATGTCCCTCGACTCTTATAACTGCCATCTGGTTTCTGTACAAATTGTAAATAGCCTTTCGCTCCCTGTATTTTACCCCTGCCACCTTTAGAATTTGAAAGAGATTATTCCAGTCAACATTGTCAAAAGCTTTCTCTAAGTCTACAAATGCTAGAAACGTAGGTTTGCCTTTCCTTAATGTTTCTTCTAAGATAAGTCGTAAGGTCAGTATTGCCTCACGTGTTCCAGTGTTTCTACGGAATCCAAACTGATCTTCCCCGAGGTTGGCTTCTGCTAGTTTTTCCATTCGTCTGTAAAGAATTCGTGTTAGTATTTTGCAGCTGTGACTTATTAAGCTAATAGTTCGGTAATTTTCACATCTGTCAACACCTGCTTTCTTTGGGATTGGAATTATTATATTCTTCTTGAAGTCTGAGGGTATTTCGCCTGTCTCATACACCTTCCTCACCAGATGGTAGAGTTTTGTCAGGACTGGCTCTCCCACGGCCGTCAGTAGTTCCAATGGAATATTGTCTACTCCGGGGGCTTTGTTTCGACTCAGGTCTTTCAGTGCTCTGTCAAACTCTTCACGCAGTATCATATCTCCCATTTCATCTTCATCTACATCCTCTTCCATTTCCATAATATTGTCCTCAAGTACATCGCCCTTGTATAGACCCTCTATATACTCCTTCCACCTTTCTGCTTTCCCTTCTTTGCTTAGAACTGGGTTTCCATCTGAGCTCTTGATATTCATACAAGTCGTTCTCTTATCTCCAAAAGTCTCTATAATTTTCCTGTAGGCGGTATCTATCTTACCCCTAGTGAGATAGGCCTCTACATCCTTACATTTGTCCTCTAGCCATCCCTGCTTAGCCATTTTGCACTTCCTGTCGATCTCATTTTTGAGACGTTTGTATTCCTTTTTGCCTGTTTCACTTACTGCATTTTTATATTTTCTCCTTTCATCAATTAAATTCAATATTTCTTCTGTTACTCAAGGATTTCTACTAGCCCTCGTCTTTTTACCTACTTGATCCTCTGCTGCCTTCACTACTTCATCCCTCAAAGCTACCCATTCTTCTTCTACTGTATTTATTTCCCCCATTCCTGTCAATTGCTCCCTTATGCTCTCCCTGAATCTCCGTACAACCTTTGGTTCTTTTAGTTTATCCAGGTCCCATCTCCTTAAATTCCCACCTTTTTGCAGTTTCTTCAGTTTTAATCTACAGGTCATAACCAATAGATTGTGGTCAGAGTCCACATCTGCCCCTGGAAATGTCTTACAATTTAAAACCTGGTTCCTAAATCTCTGTCTTACCATTATATAATCTATCTGATACCTTTTAGTATCTCCAGGGTTCTTCCATGTATACAACCTTCTTTCATGATTCTTAAACCAAGTGTTAGTTATGATTATGTTGTGCTCTGTGCAAAATTCTACCAGGCGGCTTCCTCTTTCATTTCTGTCCCCCAATCCATATTCACCTACTATGTTTCCTTCTCTCCCTTTTCCTATTCTCGAATTCCAGTCACCCATGACTATTAAATTTTCGTCTCCCTTCACAATCTGAATAATTTCTTTTATTTCATCATACATTTCTTCAATTTCTTCGTCATCTGCAGAGCTAGTTGGCATATAAACTTGTACTACTGTAGTAGGTGTGGGCTTCGTATCTATCTTGGCCACAATAATGCGTTCACTATGCTGTTTGTAGTAGCTTACCCGCATTCCTATTTTCCTATTCATTATTAAACCTACTCCTGCATTACCCCTATTTGATTTTGTGTTTATAACCCTGTAGTCACCTGACCAGAAGTCTTGTTCCTCCTGCCACCGAACTTCACTAATTCCCACTATATCTAACTTCAACCTATCCATTTCCCTTTTTAAATTTTCTAACCTACCTGCCCGATTAAGGGATCTGACATTCCACGCTCCGATCCGTAGAACGCCAGTTTTCTTTCTCCTGATAACGACATCCTCTTGAGTAGTCCCCGCCCGGAGATCCGAATGGGGGACTATTTTACCTCCGGAATATTTTACCCAAGAGGACGCCATCATCATGTAATCATACAGTAAAGCTGCATGCCCTCAGGAAAAATTACGGCTGAAGTTTCCCCTTGCTTTCAGCCATTCACAGTACCGGCACGGCAAGGCCGTTTTGGTTATTGTTACAAGGCCAGATCAGTCAATCGTCCAGACTGTTGCCCTTGCAACTACTGAAAAGGCTGCTGCCCCTCTTCAGGAACCACACGTTTGTCTGGCCTCTCAACAGATACCCCTCCGTTGTGGTTGCACCTACGGTACGGCTATCTGTATCGCTGAGGCACGCAAGCCTCCCCACCAACGGCAAGGTCCATGGTTCATGGGGGGGACAGTGTTCATAGCAGTACTATAATAAGGAAAATAAAATGTGTGAATTAAACTTATAATGAAAAATTACTGTGATATTCAACATCATCCCTATTAACAATGACTAAGATGGAGGACTTAAAGGCAGTCTGGACATCAGTCATAGTGAACAAAAGAATAAATAGCCCATATTTATTCATTCAGGTTCTGTCAGTGCAGTTTCCAACAAAAGTGGATATGAGAAATGAAATTTCTCAATGTAAAGCTTAAAAGCAAAATGGACCAACCAATGAAATGTAGCTTTCACAAGAGTAAAACAAGTGTTGAGTAAAAACAATGAAAAAGAAGTCATGGTTAGTTAAGACATGCGAGATAGATCAATGATTAAATGAAATAAAATTTGGGAGCAAGAGAGAGGAGTAGTGCATCCTGATTTTCTGAGAATCTAGAAGAGCAACAACTGAAGAGCTGAACCAACATGGGAGGAATAGCTATATCTCCAGATATTATGATTAGTTCTGATGTTGTATTGGTGCTATATTTACTTGCATCAGTAACACTGCTAACTTGCAATTAATGTTACTTATTGCTTCTGCTGTAATATTTATAAAAATATGGAGAGTATGTTCACAAATTTTACAGTTTAAACTTGAAAATTGAAGAGTAGTAACTGGAGGCAACAGTTTTCTACAAAAATGCATTAAAATGTAAATTTTAGGGTATTACACATTTTTCTTCACAGTGAATAAATGGACAGATTACCACTGTCAATTATTTTACCCAGACTTAGTTACCTAAATCAAGAATTCTTATTCAGATACTTTTAATTGAATGAAAAATCCCATGAGACTATTTTCATACAAAATGGCTGAAATTAGCAATCACAGCAAAAAGAACATAATAAAGTTTGAATTTAACACTAAACATTTCTTTTACAGTTCACTTTTATGTTACAATGATGCTCTCTTACTATACCGAATAATCCAGATGACTGAAGAATAAGAAAATAAAGTATGCAAAACATGTAAGCGTTGATGGATCTGTCAGCAAGAGGAAAGAAGTTTTTGTGGCCCAAGCAGAATTTAGTATGTTAAGGTTTGAAAAAATGCTGGGATGGTAACAGGGACACACTTGATGAGGTGAATCTGACTTTCATGACTAAGACTAAAATAAGCAGACTCAGATGAGAAGTGACACTAAATGTGTACCATGACACACACACACACACACACACACACACACACACACACACACACACACACACACACCATAACCATATATTTCCACAGGTGCTTTAGATTTGTAATTGTTATTGGATTTTTTAATCTAATATTACCCGTACATTGTCCACATATGCTTTACATTTGCGTTATGGAACTACAATTACAATATATAATGTTTTCATATTTATTTCATAGGAAGCTTAACATCACTATTTCCTTTTTGTCTGATTTTAGTTATGACCAGAGTGGTTACTTGTATTGATGTTGCTACTGCTCATCATCAGCTACATTGCCTAATTCACCACACACTGCAAACTGTATTTAAACTATCATCATGACTTTCTGACAGGTTTTTCTGGGGTTAAAACTGGACTTCTTTTGGGATTGGTACTCCATATTTTATGAATAAATTATATGTATTATTTTTCTGTGTACCTTTGAGAATTACACTCTGTCCTTTGGGGAAATGAAATATGACTGACAGTCATGAGATTATAAGTTGGAGATCAGCATTTTTAACAAGAATAGAAATACTACTTTCTGTTGTGAAAACACAGGACTTTCACTGTTTATAACAGTGCACAATGTTATCGTTGTAAAATCAACAGTGACACAGACAGGTTTCCCCAAAGCTTATTACTATGTCAGTGGCCAGAAATATCTTTAATAAACTGCTGTAAATATACTTGCAAAAATGAGAAACATCACTGAATCTCCTACACCAAAGATGTTCTCTGTGAAAATTTGGAATACATTTTAGCAGGAACACCATTATATAACCTGAGTGTTAAGAAATAAAATTATAAAGCTCATCAGAACCAAAAACCTGAAACATAAAAGCAGAAAAAGGTAAAGAAATGAAGAACTGAATTTTTTTAAAAAAATTTGAAAGTTAAAAAAAAATATTAAAAACAGGCTCCAAAAAAATTTTGCAGTGGGTGTTCGCTTCAGTCAGCTTAATTCATAGAAAAAAATTATTAACCATGTCAGCTCATATTACATTTAAAATTAATGAAACATTAATTACAGCACCGCAATGATTGTATACACTGATATTTTTCTGAATAAATGCCATTTCAACTACTCCTGTGAGCAGTTTTTGTATATATTACTACACTGGACAGCTTTTCTGTGTTATTCCATAAAAACTCAACATGCTTTGGCTCTGGAACTTTTATAGGGCCTTATCTACATACAAAAATATCTTAGGTACTCAATTTTATTCAATACTACTGGTATAACCATCCATTACAATAAAAATGCACATTACTGCCAAAGCAACTGTGATGAATAATATTTTGAATGAACATTCGTCACCTATAAGGTGATGGATACTGATCGCACACATTTTTCATTTAAGGACTCTCAAAGATGTCTTAAAAAATTGCCCCTTGACAACACTAAGTGAATTGAGCTATGTGTGTCAATCCAGAAACATGTGATATTCATGGTATTTCTGTATGAAACTACTTCCTGTGTCAATAACAGTCAGTATGGGTATCTGTCCTTGAGTACAGTGATTGCGACTCAGTGTTACATGCATACAGCACACAGTATGCAAATTTTATAGGAGCAAGACAGCACAGCAAAAGCATATGAAAGACACTAGACATCCCAAATCATTTGGAGGGTGAAGGATGATGGCTCCAATACTGTCGCCAATCAAGTGGTGGTGTTGTACTATGCCACTCCTGACAGCTTCATACACAGCCTCTGATATACTGCACTGCAATGAGAGATCATCACAACATGTAGTGAAGTTCTGTGTGCCAAAGGTGGACAGACACCACACAAAGCAAGTAACTTACTACCCATGAGCTGAGCTATTCCAATTTGAGCTGAATACGTGACAAAACTTAAAATGTCAAGGTTGGATGTAGCAGGAAGACATGTAAGAAGAGTAGAATGGAGATGGACTTCACAAAAACATTCTACAATTGGTTATTTCATCATCAGATACTAAAAAAATTAAAAACATGTAGAAATCAGACAGAGCAAGCAGATGAATTGATTAACCAAGGACTTTGGGAAACAGCATTATAAAATGCTAGAATGAGAACTTGGCAGTTAAAAGTTGTAATAAATATCACACACACGTTTCACATGAACATTTCAAGAGATTACATAATGTCAACTAGAAAGAAGACAATGAATGATAGCAGGACAATAATTACCGTTATAGAACAAAGAGGAGCAGAAAACACAAAGAAAACACTAAAACGCCATTTTTCCACGCCAAAGAAATATTTCACACAATGAATGCAATATCTGGCACTTGACAGGTCAGAATTGAGTGGTGGGAGAATAGATGTAATTTTATGAGTGAATAAATAATTTACAAAGTCAAGAGGTTAAAGTAACCAGAGAATAAAGCTGTCCACTGCTAGGAAACAGATAGCAAGCGTAAATGTCTAGAAGGTAATGACAGTGGACACACTGGAAGAATAAGCTGGAGCATTATATGATTATTTTATGGTTTCTGTATAAAATGAAAATATAGAGTGCATCCAGTTATTCAAGGCATTGTCAAAACTATCAAATGTGAATTCTGAGGAAAATATCTTTGGGATATATACTCTAGAAGTTGAGAATGTATTTTTCCAACATTGCTGATAAAATTGGTACAGCGCAGTGAGTGAGGGATTTATCTAACAATATTCGAGTTTGTTTCTGGTTGATCAACTTATCCACTGCTGCTAAAAAAGAGATCTTTACACATCAAAAGACACTGATGGTCTACTGCCTGAGAATGATGTTTGAGGAAAAATGCTTTCAAAAAGTAATTTGAGCAATGTACAAAGCCTTGGTTAAGGAAGACAGAAAAATGTTGCCTACAATGACAGATAGGAACTTACTTGTTATTTTAAATGTGTATTTTTACTAGAACCTGCTTGGCTCAACAGAAACATGATGAGTGATTTTTTTAACAGCTTCTGTTGTCAGTGTAACTGATAAACAGTTCTTTAGTTTCCAGAATAGAGGAAATGCATCAACTGTCCAGTTACCTATTGTTCCCTTAGAACATGCCCATAAAATGTTCATACATATTATATAGAATATATAACACACTTAAGTAACAAAGTGTGATTTTTAAAGAATGTGTGTATCATAATTTTTGTTTTTATGCATTTGTTGGTCAGCTGTAGTAATGATTATGGAAATCAGTATACTTTGCATACATGACAGTTTACACACTGTATCTGTAAAAATGTGCAAATTGGTGACAAACTAGTATTCACTGCTTGGGTTAGACCTAGGGAGGCCAAAAAAAATAGTATATTTTTTCTTTCCTTTTATTCCAATTAAAAATGAGTCTAAAGTGTCTCAATAATTATTCCAAAAGAGATCACACAGCAAGATAAGAAAATGTGCTTCTGTTCATGAATTGTTCACAAACTTGTGGAAGTTTTCTCATCATGTTTACTCAAATAATACTATCAACAGTGTGAATCAGTTTGAACATTAATATTCTTTGGATTTAAAATTCAAAGAGTTGTGAAAAACTGTTGAATTGTCTCAATTACTTAGCTGCTGCTATCTTTACTATAGTTTATCTGAATTACTATACAGACATCTCTATTAGGTTATAATACTCCTACCTGTGGTCCACTTTCGCCTGAAGGAAGACACCTCCCAACTTATGGAGGGCACTCACAATTGCTGTCAGGCACAGCAAAAAGTAAATACGCCGCTGGTAGCGGCCAAATTCTCCCAAGTATGGGAAGATGTCATCAAAAGCCATTTTTCACTGCCTTCTTGCTTTCCAATCTAAATATAAAAAGGTTTTGTCAGTATATTCTTAAACAAACAAAAATTTGCACTTTTGTGCAAGGGTACAGAAGTATTTACCATAATAAAAGGCATTATATGAACTAAAAACAATCTTGTACTTTCAAACCTAAGGGGTTTCTTTGTAGGATACAAGGAATATAATATTTCTGTTTGTGTCCAAGCTGACAGTAAAGGTACTTGAATCACTGTGTAATATATTAATATATATCACGGTTGGAAGGTTGGAAACTTAAAGAATAAGCAAAACAAGTTTTACTTCACAGTATTAGATATCTTGTGACAAAATATGGTATCATAGAAATCATCATATCTCAAACTTTCATTATTCAAGCAAAAGAATCACTATAAACATTTTTTAATTAGATTAACTGTTTTAAATCTAGAAGCAGAGAATGATGGTGTAGTGTACATTTGTATCTTTTGTGCAAAAAAAAGTGCTGTAAACTACACTCACGTGACATGGGAAGAATGGTAAACACCCTATTGCTTTTTTTGTGTTCTTAAGAGGAATACTTATGCATGTACTTTCTTTAGATTTAATCACAGTTTTAACTGAAAAAAACTATGTATAACTGTGTATGTGATAATTTGCCTAAAAATCTATGTGTAACTGTATGTAATAATTTGCTTACAGCCTTTTTTTATGTTGGCTCCTGGGTATTTGTGACAGATACACAGTTTATAATCATCACATTAATTTATGTTCTCTCATCTCATCTTCTCATAATAATGACTTGCCCCTAATCAAATTGTATCTATGCACAGAAATGATGAAGAGGATCAATAAAACAATAAAATACAAATACAATAACTGCAAGGGAGGCTAGAGAGCCTATGGCACTATAAGTTTTCTAAGGGCTTAATTTGGTACTGGAGGGACGTGTAGGATGTGAAAGTTTTAAAGATACCATCTTCACTACAGCCAGCAGGTTCATATGGATGGAAGGTCACCCCTAATCCCCCACTAACTCTCAGGAAGGAAAAACAGTATGTATAATTTGGTATTTTTCCGTCAAGAAAATTATGTAAAAGTCGGTATTATGTAGTTTTTGACATGGTTGGAAATGAAATGGAACTTTTTATGGCTACTTGGAAGTAAGAATTCATCTTCCAAAATATTAAAAATGCCCCATACCCTCAGGTCTAGGCCCTCCCCTACAAACTATCATATGGCCGCTCTTGCACGGATACATGTTGCTGTAGTTAATCAGAGATGAAGAAGTCCACACTCTATTGGGTACAGTGGTGAGCTGCATCAAGGCAGTCTTCAGACTGAAGACCGCAACTGCAACAACGACGGTGGGAAGTCGCATGTACCATCTTTCTGTGGAACGTGTTAACCTAGTTGTGTGTGGTATCATATTTCAACAGTCTGTGTGATGTATTTTTTGAAGTGGACGCTGGGTTGTTGTTGTTCTGGTCTTCGGTCCTGAGACTGGTTTGATGCAGTTCTCCATGCTACTCTATCCTGTGCAAGCTCCTTCATCTCCCAGTACTTAGTGCAACCTACATCCTTCTGAATCTGCTTACTGTATTCATCTCTTGGTATCCATCTATGATTTTTACCCTCCACGCTGCCCTCCAATGTTAAATTTGTGATCCCTTGATGCCTCAGAACATGTCCTACCAACCGGTCCCTTCTTCTTGTCAAGTTGTGCCACAAACTCCTCTTCTCCCCAATTCTATTCAATACCTCCTCATTAGTTACTTCTGTAGCACCACATTTTGAAAGCTTCTATTCTCTTCTTCTCCAAACTATTTATTGTCCATGTTTCACTTCCATACATGGCTACACTCCATACAAATACTTTCAGAAACGACTTCCTGACACTTAAATCTATTCTCGATGTTAACAAATTTCTCTTCCTCAGAAACGCTTTCCTTGCCATTGCCAGTCCACATTTTATATCCTCTCTACTTCAACCATCATCAGTTATTTTGCTCCCCAAATAGCAAAACTCCTTTACTACTTTAAGTGTCTCATTTCCTAATCTAATTCCCTCAGCATCACCCGACTTAATTCAACTACATTCCATTATCCTCATTTTGCTTTTGTTGATGTTCATCTTACATCCTCCTTTCAAGACAATGTCCATTCGAAGTCCTTTGCTGTCTCTGACAGAATTACAATGCCATCAGCGAACCTCAGTTTTTATTTCTTCTCCATGGATTTTAATACCTACTACGAATTTTTCTTTTGTTTCTTTTACTGCTTGCTCGATATAGATTAAATAACATCAGGGAGAGGCTACAACCCTGTCTTACTCCCTTCCCAACCACTGCTTCCCTTTCATGCCCCTCGACTCTTATTACTGCTATCTGGTTTCTTTACAAATCGTAAATAGCCTTTCGTCTCCGTATTTTACCCATGCCACCTTTAGAATTTGAAAGAGAGTATTCCAGTCAACATTGTCAAAAGCTTTCTCTAAGTCTACAAATGCTAGAAATGTAGGTTTGCCTTTCCTTAATCTATTTTCTAAGAGAAGTTGTAGGGTCAGTATTGCCTCACGTGTTCCAACATTTCTACGGAATCCAAACTGATCTTCCCCGAGGTCGGCTTCTACCAGTTTTTCCATTCGTCTGTAAAGATTTCATATTTTGCAGCCATGGCTTATTAAACTGATAGTTCACTAATTTTCACATCTGTCAACACCTGCTTTCTTTGGGATTGGAATTATTATATTCTTCTTGAAGTCTGAGGGTATTTCACCTGTCTTATACATCTTGCTCACCAACTGGTAGAGTTTTGTCAGGATTGGCTCTCCTAAGGCCGTCAGTAGTTCTAATGGAATGTTGTCTACTTCTGGGGCCTTGTTTCATCTCAGGTCTTTCAGTACTCTGTCAAACTCTTCACGCAGTATCGTATCTCCTATTTCATCTTCATCTACATCCTCCTCCATTTCCATTTTTGAGACGTTTGGATTCCTTTTTGCCTGCTTCATTTAGTGCATTTTTATATTTTCTCCTTTCATCAATTAAATTCAATATTTCTTCTGTTGCCCAAGGATTTCTAATAGCCCTCATCTTTTTTCCTACTTGATCCTCTGCTGCCTTCACTACTTCATCTCTCAGAGCCACCCATTCTTCTTCTACTGTATTTCTTTCCCCTATTCCTGTCAATTGTTCCCTTATGCTCTCCCTGAAAATCTGTACAACCTCTGGTTCTTTCAGTTTATGCAGGTCCCATCTTCTTAAATTCCCACCTTTTTGCAGTTTCTTCAGTTTTAATCTGCAGTTCATGACCATTAGATGTGGTCAGAGTCCACATCTGCCCCTGGAAATGTCTTACAATTTAAAACCTGGTCCCTAAATCTCTGTCTTACCATTATATAATCTATCTGATACCTTTTTGTATCTCCAGGATTCTTCCATGTATACAACCTTCTTTTATGATTCTTGAACCAAATGTTAGCTATAATTAAGTTATGCTCTATGCAAAATTCTTCCAGACGGCTTCCTCTTTCATTTCTTACCCCCAATCCATATTCACCTACTACGTTTCCTTCTCTCCATTTTCCTATTCTCGAATTCCAGTCACCCATGACTGTTAAATTTTCGTCGCCCTTCACTACCTGAATAATTTCTTTTATCTCATCATACATTTCACCAATTTCTTCATCATCTGCAGAGTTAGTTGACATATATACTTGTACTATTGTAGTAGGCGTGGGCTTCGTGTCTATCTTGGCCACATTAATGAGTTCACTATGCTGTTTGTAGTAGCTTACCCGCACTCATATTTTTTTATTCATTATTAAACCTACTCCTGAATTACCCCAGTTTGATTTTGTAATTATAACCCTGTATTCACCTGACCAAAAGTCTTGTTCCTCCTGCCACCGAACTTCACGAATTCCCACTATATCTAACTTCAACCTATCCATTACCATTTTTAAATTTTCTAATCTACCTGCCCAATTACGGGATCCGACATTCCACTCTCCAATCCACAAAATGCCAGTTTTCTTTCTCCTGATAGCGACATCCTCTTGAGTAGTCCCTGCCCGGAGATCCGAATGAGGGACCATTTTACCTCCAAAATATTTTACCCAAGAGGACGCCATCATCATTTAACCATGCAATAAAGCTGCATGCCCTCGGGAAAAATTACAGCTGTAGTTCTGCTTGCTTTCAGCCGTTTGCAGTACCAGCACAGCAAGGCCGTTTTGGTTAGTGTTACAAGGCCAGATCAGTCAATCATCCAGACTGTTGCCCCTGCAACTACTGAAAAGGCTGCTGCCCCTCTTCAGGAACCCCATGTTTGTCTGGCCTCTCAACAGATACCCCTCCGTTGTGGTTGCACCTACAGTACGGCCATCTGTATCACTGAGGCACGCAAGCCTCCGCACCAACGGGAAGGTCCATGGGGGGGGGGGGTTAACATCGCAGCCCCGGGAATTTTATGAGACAGCCATTCGCCGCCTTGTGTCACAGTAGGACAAGTGTCTCAACAGCCAGGGTCAATACTTCTAACAACAGGTACTGGTTTCTATAATTATGTCTCTGGCTCGTTTCTTTTTGAATGCCCCTTATATCTTGTAGGTACCGGCACCTGATTTGGTCTTGACGACTATCCACCACAAAGGGATTATAGTTGTTTTTATATTCCACGATCGGTAATCTCAGTATCTACCATTTCAACGTTTGTACGATGATTGGAAGGAAGGCCCGTGTTACGATCTTACGCAGTGAAACAATTTTGGATGAGATGACCGAATTAAGTATTCCGGCCTTCTCTCTTATCTTGTTTCAGTACCGAAATGGTCACTGAGTGAATGAATAGATGATTCTGATCAACTTACTCATTTCACATATGTGCAAAACCTTTTAGGTCCTTTTACGCATATCGGTTGACAAAAGTTTAACTTTCAAAGTCACTGAACATTTCTCTCATTGCTCTCCTTACGCTCATTTTCGTTTCGTTGTGTGTGTGTGTGTGTGTGTGTGTGTGTGTGTGTGTGTGTGTGTGTGTGTGTGTGTGTGTGTGTGTGTCAGCTAGATTTTCACTTTCCTTGAATCTGAGATGAAGATTTCTTCGGTTATGTAATAGTTTTCTAACACGGCTATTAGTCCATGGTGGATCTTTCCCATGCCATAAAACCTTACTCGAAACACACTTGTCTAGGTCATGTTGCACAATGCCTTTGATTTTTTTTCCATTTAATCTTTACATCTTCGTCCTCATCACGGCTGACGCTGACTGCTCAGATACTCTGAAATTTGTGTCCTGTCACTCTTGCTAAGCAAAAATATCTTCCTGCCTTTCTTAACGTCCTTTGTAAGACGCTTTGTCATAAATGCCTGTACAAATGTTCCTCTACTGTAAGCACTATACAGTGCCGACAAATGTGTGCGCATGTCCTTCCACTTCTAGTGTTGTCTTAAGCGCAGAAAGGGGATTACACACTAACCGAGGGAAACACTCCTAAGCTGTGAAACCAGTTCCTCTGTACCTCACCGCTAGCACTACACATGCCAGCAGGTAACGTTCTCCATGCATTCGCCAAATCCAAAGTCTTCCATCAGGGTACAGTGAGAGTCATCACTCCAAATCACCTGCTTCCAGTCATTTACTGTCCAGTGGCGTCGCTGTTTGCTCCACTTCAAGCGTTGCTTAGCATTGACTGCAAAAATGTGTGGTTTATGAACAGCTGTCGACCACTGTACCCCACTCTAACTCCACATGCAAGTAAAAACGCTAGCTAGGCTGCTGGTACTACTTTCGAATTCCTGAGAGATTCCTTCCGTTGATTTCTTGCGGTTTTTTACAGCCAAAGACTATTGCACGTCCGAAGTCACTGAGCTCTCCTAAGCGATCCCTTCTGCTGTTAAGTGTTTCTCCACCAACAACATAATACTCCCCACCTCCTTTTATACTGCTGGTGGGTACGCCTCTCGTGGCATATAGTACCTAATTCAGTCTAGCCTGTATCGTCCCTACTAGTATCAGAAGCGGAATGGCAGTCACGAAGGCAAAAATTAAATCGTTTACTCCTATGGCCCACCCCCTTTTTGTGTGCCAACCTGTTCGAGCAGCAGCTTCCTGCACAAAACAGGAAGTCTCAGAGTACAGAAGTGACAAAAAAAATCTCCGAGGTTGGGCTAAACTTTGTAAGGGAAGATCTTTCCTAGGACACAGACGACGGTTTGAAAAAGCTACGTTCAGGAGTCGGAGGAACAGGAAGTACTATGAATAGATGGGGACTATTAGACGAACCGGTGCTGTGCGACTGTGGCCACTACTCGTCTTACGCAGTGCGAACTATGCCCAAGCACCTGCACTGTAGAGCAGCTCATGAAGGCTATCACAAATTCGGTGTCTCTAGCCAGATCTGATCCAATATTTCTTAGCCATGCAAAGCTACATGTCACACAGGTTTTTATACACAGATTTTTATTTTAAAAATTTTTGCTCACTAATTTCGTGTTGTTGGTTGTTATATATAGTGTTTGGTGCTTCTGATACGATTAAAAGTTGGAAAGTAAAGGAATGAGAGACATTCCAAATGAACATATTGGATCAACTAGTTGATGATGTGAGTTCCTATGAATAATATATGCCGAGTGATCTAAATTGGAGCGCACATATTAAAGTTTTTATTGATAAACTGTCATCAATCTGTTACACGCTGTGATGTCCTTAGGTTAGTTAGGTTTAAGTAGCTCTGAGTCTAGGGGACTGGTGACCTCAGATGTTAAGTCCCATAGTGCTCAGAGCCATTTTCTTTTCCCTACGCTAACGATATGAGCCTTACACACACACACACACACACACACACACAAATTACATATATCTCGCAACATCACAGAGCAAGAAACTGCAATAACATTTACCTGCCACATGCCAAAACGTTGGGTCTATCACATGTGTCCTACAAGTACAACACAACCAGTCACTTTCCTAACGTCAAGTTGATCAAGAAAGCCTTTAAAACAACTGAAATCATTTCTGATGCACCAGAGTTACTATTCGGTAAATAAATTCCTCATCGAATAAAGAGGAATTTTATAATGTAGAATTAGCAGACATATCATAGCAGTCAGGTGTGCGATAAATTGTATGAATTATATGTACTGCATGATACAGTGTATGAAAATAGTCATTTGCATTTACGATCAAACTTAACCCCACACTCACAATATATTGCTCGTCTCCTCTGTGTTTTCTGTTAACTTGTCATACATCTGTATAAGTTCTCACAGCGAAACGCGTCAGTCAGTCAGTCAGGTGATGATGATAGTCATAGCTACTACACCAATTTACTGAAATCCGTATAATTGTACCGATTGGTGGGTATCTGAGCTTATATTGTGGAATATGTCAACGATTGCAAAGGTCGAGTCGCTAGCACAAATTCTTTTTTCATTCTGTATATTGAGTTACATCTCGTCTGTTTAATGAGTTGCACGACTCCGCGGGATCAGGTAGGAGAGAAAACGACTCGCAGACGGTGTCCCGAGTCTCTGGGGGTAAAAGCAGCAACCGCATTTATCGCTCAAACAACTGATTTTCGAGTATACCGGTTTTTTCATCTCTAATTTAACCGGACAGTTAAAACCGCTCAGAATAATCGATATCTGAAGCAACCGATTTTCGGTTTTTTATTTCTATTATTCTGAGCAATAAACGTCGATATCGAACGAAGATTTAAAAATTCAAAATTTCCCTCAGTCTTTTGCACTGTATGTTCCAAGATATGTAGAACCAGTATGTCAAAATAAAATACGTAACTAAAAGAAAGCTTAAGTCTTTTCACTGTTCGCTACTTTTCTCGAAAAGTAATAAGGGCTTGAATACCACAAAAAATTCAGCAGTTTTCTCCTAATGCTTCTAATTTTTTAAATTGTGCTAAGAAATCGTGTTGTAACAGATGATTGTACGGTCACTGTTTTGGAATTACGAACATTCAGTGCTTAAGGTGGAGACTTAAGCTGGAGACTATTTTTCGTTTTAAGTTTTCCGATTCCAATGGCTACAAACTATGTAGACACAGCCAGATCATACACTTTCTGTTTTTATTAAAAATTAGGAATGATTTGTTAAGTTTTTAAATTATTACTGTTGGTATAACTTCCTTGCCCTTATTATTTCAAAGAAGTGAGATAAGTAATAAGCCTTCGTCTAAAATTTGTAGCTTTCTTTTTCTTTTATTATTTCAAATGAAAAATCCGTTTTAGTAAAATATATATCTTTAATTTTTAATAGGAATCCGAATGCAACTGATTTTCTATTGACAAAACCAAAAATGTTCTTTCAGAATATTCAAATGAACAACTTAGTAGATAAAATATTGATTTTACAGGACAAATGACTAGTTAAAATTTCAATCATTAATTAATCAATCCACTGGTAAATTTTTATTTTGTCCAATCTGTTCATAAATACTCCTTCTATGAAGTGTTGATATGTAAGTTGACTTCATCAATATCGTTCAAAGATGATACTAATCTTTCAGAGCCCACAGAACTTATTACCAAACTTGCTTTTTTTTAAAAAAAAGGTTTATTTGAAAACGAAACATTTTAGCACCATTGCTATGGCAAACTGATGTGTCAGTTTTACACTTGGTTATCAGTATTAAATAAACATATCTGTTATACCTGAGACCTAACAAATACCGAAAAATACCGATTGTCCAGAATTAAAATATCGGTATCGGTTTTAACCGGTCGGTTTTTCCCATCCATAGGGTAATGGCGAATTCTTAAGGAAAAGCCGATACAAGTATGAGGGCATTGGCTCGACCGCCCCCAACAGGTAACCTACACGGGACACGCTGTTGTGATAACCAGACACGCCCACGCAAAATTCTTCAAAACTGCACCCCCGCAGTGTGCAGTCGGTGACTCCTCCTAAAAAGCTCGGTATGAGGGACAATGACAAGTGTCCGAGCTAATAAGTGTTTTACTGCTCGGAATCTCTGCTCAAAGGGCATCCTGGTTCCGTGTTATTCGCCGTCCGGCCTTCCAAGAAAACTGAGGGAAGCCAGAATGGCCAAGGAATAACCATGTAACGTATTCACATGGAAAGCTATGCGGCGGTCATTGTTAAAGTTGTCTCTTTTCAGGCTTGTGGGGGAAGTTTGGCGGCATCCGGACGCCACTCCACATTGACTGCAAATTACTCTCGCAACGCGGGAAGGCAGCTCATTGGTTAAAAAATCATCATCTGGAAGTGAGTTTGGAACTCTAGTTCTCAAAATGTCATGCACAGAAAGGTAGGTCATTGGGTGACTAAAATGATATCTACTAGATGGGGTATTGGTGCACAATTTGGAAAATTCACATTGGTTAATTATTGGCTCAGTCGTTCCCATTGGTCGAAGCTCAATTGCACAGATCTTGTGCGAAGCGAGACAGACTTGACTGAGAGCCATAGCAAGAGCTGCAACTTGCTATCTCGAGTCACCTCATCATGTCATCGCTGACCACTTGCTGCCACCGGTAAGCTGCAGCAGATGCAGGTCTTAACTCGTGTAATTCCAGGTGAGAGCGGCTTGCATGTGGGTCATCACAGGAGGATCACAATTAGGTCTTTTCATTGGTTACGCTATATACGTTTAGACAGCACCGTTAAATCTAGTCTCGAAGCTGACGGCTCATCCACGACTGAGCTCTTCTAGGCATTCGCACGTGTAATCTACACCTTGTTTGATCAGAACAATCATTTCGCGTCCAGTCGTTGAGATGGTGGCCACACGCATCCTGCCTATACCTTGTAGGCCTTGCCAAGCCAATCTACACTGAGGTAACAAAAGTCATGGGATAGCGATACGTACGTATACAGATGGCGGTACGAACGCGTACACAAGGTATAAAAGAAAAGGGCAGTGCATCGGCGGAGCTGTTAGTTGGTTTAAAAGTGGTTGGTGGGGGGGGGGGGGGGGGTAAGGGAAGGGACCAAACTGCGTGGTCATTGGTCCCTTGCTCCGAATAAAACAAAGCCTCAAGAGTGAGAATCAAACATACGATACGTATAAGATAGAACAGAAAGAAAGGAAAAACCACAAGAAAGAAGGAAAGGCAACGAACACTAGAAGGAACAAATGAGGACAAGAAAACAACAGAGAGACGCAAGAAATAGTTAGAAGAGAGTAAAACAAGAAAGCAGATTACGGTGGCTGGCCGACGATGAAAATAAAAAGAAGAAGCCAGCCACTCTGCGACACAGAGGGACAAAGGACATGCACTAAAACTCAGATCAAATGATGATAACCCCCCCTCATGAATAAAACGTAAAACTAGATCAGCCACTGCAGCGTTGTCAGATAAAGTGAGCGGCAACGAGTCCGGTAACCCAAGATTTCAACGCTGAGTAGTCAAAGTGGGACAATGCACCATAATATGGGCCACTGTCAACCGGGCGCCGCACCTACACTCAAGCGGGTCTTCACGGGGCAAGAGGTAGCCATGGGGCGCCCAAGCGTGGCCAATGCGGAGCCGACAGAGGACAACTGATACCGTGGGAGAGGCCCGCATGGAAGACTTCCACACATTCGAAGTCTCCTTAATGACACGCAGTTTGTTGTGTATACTGTTATGCTATTCCGTCTCCCACAGCCGAAAAACCCTGCGGCGTGAGTCAGAACGCAGGTGAGGTTCACAGATGCCCATCTCCAGAAGCGGTTTCCGCGTAGCCTGTTTGCCCAGCCTGTCAGCAAGTTCGTTGCCCTGGATGCCGACGTGTCCTGGGGTCCACACAAACACCACTGAACGACGGGACCGGTCCAGGGCATAGATGGGCTCCAGGGTGGACGCCACCAAAGGATGGCGAGGGTAGCACTGGTCGATAGCTCGTAGGCTGCTCAAGGAGTCACAGAAGAAACGATTCCTAGGGGCATGAAATGATATACTGAAGAGCACGAGATATGGCCACCAGGTTTGCAGTGCATCCATCAGCCATCATCCATCATCCATGCAGCCATCGGGCAAGAAATGCTGTTCAATATGGCCTCTGTGGACAAAGGCGAAGCCAACAGGCGGAGCTGTCATTTGAACTCAGGTGAAAAGGTTTCCGACGTGATCATGGCCACACGACGGGAATTAACAAACTTTGAACGCAGGATGGCAGTTAGAGCTAGACGCTTGCGACATTCCATTTCGGAAATTGTTAGGGAATTCAATACTCCGAGATCCGCTGCGTCAAAAGCGTGCGGAGAATACCACATTTCAGGCGTTACCTCTCACCACGGACAACGTGGCCGACGGCCTTCACTTAACGACCGAGAACAGCGGGGCTCGCATAGAGTTGTCTGTGCTAACAGACACGCAACACTGTGTGAAATAACCGCAGATATTAATGTGGTATGTACGACGACCGTATCCGTTAGGACAGTGCAGTGAAATTTGGCGCTAATGGGCTATGGAAAGCAGACGACCAATGCAAGTGTCTTTGCTAACAGTACGATATCGCCTGCAGCGCCTCTCTTGGGCTTGTGACCATATCGATTGGACCCTACACAATTGGAAAACAGTGGCCTGGTCGGTGGAGTTCTGATTTCAGTTGGTATGAACTGATGGTTGGGTGGGTTCGAGTACGGCGCAGATCCCATGAAGCCATGGACACAGGTTGTCGACTAGGCTCTGTGCAATCTGATGGTGATTCCATAATGTTGTGGGTTGTGTTTACATGGAATGGACTGCGTCATTGATAGGAAATGGTTATGTTCTGCTCCTTGGAGACCATTTGCAGCAATTGATTGACTTAATGTTCCCAAATAACGATAGAATTTTTATGGATGACAATGCGCCATGTCACAGGACCACAGTTATTTGCGACTGGTTTGAAGAATATTGTGGATAATTCTAGCGAATAATCTGGCCACTGGGATGTCCGGACATGAATCCCAGCGAACATTTATGGGACATAATGGAGAGGTCAGTTTGTGCATAAAATCCTGCACTGGCAATACTTTCGCAATTATTGAGATAGCTATAGAGGCAGCATGGCTCAATATTTCTCAAAGGGACTTTCAACGACTTCTTGTGTCCCTGTCTCGTCGAGTTGCTGCGCTAGCACTTGATATTTTTAAAAATATCGGGAGTCCAATACATCGATATTTAAAAAAGTATTATATAGCTCTCCGTATATCAATAAAGCGTATCGATATATCGAAAAAAACTGACCTACCTGCCTATAAAATTATCGGCTGCACATTGTAAATATACTGCCCGTGTAAGATCCGTATATTTAAGTATTGATTTATTATTAGACATTCTGTACATCAACAAGCTAGCTGCCTCCTTATCCCCCTTAGAGCAAGAATTGAAAGGAACACTGTGCATGTTCTCGTTGGCGACAGTCACTTTGCTAACAATGGTAACTGCATGTAAGTGACACAATAACATGTGTCCGTTGGGTCCGTCGTTCGGTTTCATCACATATTGGATTTCTCTGAAACACATTATGTCGACTTCCCTGGTTTTTTCAACGCCAGCGACATAGGTGTTCTAGTGCCAAAACTGCATGGTGTGGTTAAATGTTGCAGTCTTGGTAGCGCCGAGCGCAGATTACGTCAGCATATCACCTCATACGCCTCCAGCCACCGTAAAGGCCTATATTCTCTTTTACATTGTGGTCATCTTTTTCAGCAACTGTTTTCGAACGATACCGATGCGCAGGAACAGCACGATAGTTACGTCAAAGATTGTTTTTAACGCAACTGGTGTGCTATTTCTCCACATCGCAAATCTTATGCCATTCACACCCCGCCAACATCCCCCCCCCCCCCCCCCAGTTCAATGGCGCTTCTTCTTTGTCCCACCTGTACTTGTTTCACAAAATGAAAGAAGATTGGACGTAAATGGAGCTCGAAAAGTAGTACGGCTCCTTCACACAGTGAAAGTAAAATTATGCTCTAGTACAATTTCAAAGGAACAATTTCAAATATTTACCGAAAATTGCGAAAAAATATAAAACTACCGCGTTTCGATATCGCTATTTCGATATTGATATATCGGGTAAAATGTAGCGACAAAATCCATCGACATTTCTATAAAATACAAAAATATATCGATGTTTTATCAACAACCCTATGCTGCACCACGCCGCGCAAAAAGGACGTCCAACACGACATTAGGAGGGATCCCATGACTTGTCACCTCAGGGTAATATTGAGTTAATTGTGTCTACATAATGTTTGTCATCCTTTTTTTTTTTTGCATCACTGTTATTCTTGTTAAAGAGTTGTCTTTCCCTTTTTTTCACGTATGCGCTTGCAAAGACTGAATACAATTGGGTTAATTTGGACCAAGAGTTTTAATTCAATCAATTAATAATCCATTATTTTGTAAGAACCGGCACCCACGACTGCTTTACGAGAGCAAAATATTTCTCATTATTCAATCCACTGCGCGACAAATCGATTGCCGCGCGGGATTAGCCGAGCGGTCTCGGACGCTGCAGTCATGGACTGTGCGGCTGGTCCCGGCGGAGGTTCGAGTCCTCCCTCGGGCGTGGATGTGTGTGTTTGTCCTTAGGATAATTTAGGTTAAGTAGTATGTAAGCTTAGGGACTGATGACCTTAGCAGTTAAGTCCCGTAAGATTTCAGACACACACACACACACACACACACATACACACACACACACACACACATATTGCGCATCCGAGTTCATGGGAAGTAATCTGTCCCTCAGTCGATCCAACCGGAACAGATTATCAAAACGACCAAAAGGTTGGTTAGGTTGAGTCAGCGTCTTGCAACAGGACCAAAACAAGATGAAAAATAAATAAATATGTGATTACAGGGCTGCCATGGCAGTAAAGCCGTACGGCCGCTGCACGCAGCAACCAGCAGGCGGGAATCCTCTGGGAGCCGGAAGGCTCAAGGACTCGTGAATGCCACGGCTCACGACCACGTGTTAGCGTTCGTCGAACGTAGCTGGTGAAAGGTCCATTATCACAAAGCATAATAGGTAGTTTAGGCCAATAATTCCGCAGGGGCGGGGAAAGAGTTGGCTTGCCAGTAACATAGCCTTTTTTTTTTTTTTTTTTTTCATCAGTCTTCTGATTGGTTTGATGCGGCCAGGTGGTAGTCGTGAGAAAATAGTGCCGAGTTGATTGTGAAGACCGGAGTACAAGTGCAGCGCATGTCGCCCTTCGATGTCAATCTACAGCTACATCTATACTCCGCAAACCACTGTTTAGTGCTCGACAGGCGGTTCTTCCCTTTGTACCAGTTATTACGACTTCTTCCCGTTCCATTCACGTGTGGAGTGTGAGAAGATCCTGTTAAACGCCTCTGCGGGCGCTGTAACTACTCTAACAAACCATTGATCGATCATTCGTACTGCCCTTCTCTGTACACGTTGAATATTCCCAGTGCTGGATTAGCCACGTAGCAAGATTTAGCAAATGATTGGGTCCCGCGCATTACAAGCGCCTCACCTGGGTGAACAAAAAAAGAAAAGTTAGGTATCAATGAGACTCTAGATACTGTCCAGCAGAAGAATGATGGTGTACAAATCTACAAAGAGTAGTAACAGTTTCAACTCACTTCTAAAAGTGTGCGTCGACCACACCTTACGTTGGCGAACGTACCCGCAAAACTTACAGGGGAATTCCCCAATGTTGTACGAGCTAGTCGTAACAACCCGTTCGAGTAGAAAAGTGTTCTGATTACCAATAAGAAAGTAATTAATGGCTACCGTATTTACTTTTGTAAATCTACTGTTACAGTCGTTCATTCCTCCTCCTGTCTATTTACTATCCCTACAGTACTTCTGATACAAACCGTATAGAGTGACGATTACTTACGTGGTGGAGTACTGTTGTATAAAGTGTTAGCAGTTTCGCGGTTCCTGCATTTGCCAGATGTCTTCGTCTCTTTGCCGGTCGCTATGGACTAAAAGGATAAAATCCTACGATTTAACAACACTTGAAGATATTATCAGGGAAAAATAAAATTTTATCTAGTGATTGCGAAATTTGCCTACAGGGAAACGAGAGGCAATGAAGGATAAGCTAAGCTTACGTTTTTCTTTATATACGCTACGCAGTTACGAAAGAAACAAGTAGGTTCTATGCGCAAAATACGTAACAGTATAGGTATCAATTATCGGTATTTGATCGGATGGCAAAAAGTTATCGTTATAATTCATTTACTTCCGCATACAAATAGATTTATTTGCCACGGAGGCACCAGGGGTGGGACTGACATTTTGAAATAACTCCCACACTGGTGCAGGATTTGGTGCCAGGTTTCACACCATGCAGTCACCCAACCTAATGGGCTCTCGTTTTGAGAATATGACGAAAGTAATCTCTCGTTAGACTAATGATTAAACTATTCAAACGAGTTTGTCCAATAGCTCTAGTTTCGTAAGTTAAGGATCGTGTGTTCGATACTTACAGAACGGTAATTAAAAAAAAAAATCCTTATCAAAATGATTGTGTCCTTATTTCTGTACGTTTACTTTGGTTTTAAATAAAATTCTTTTCTTAAATTTATTATCATTGAATATCTTATTTCAATCATTGTATTAACTTCATAATTTTGCACAAATTTAATGAAATGAATCTGTATTTAAAATGTAATTGCAGTAGAGTAGAGTTTATATTTTCTCACAGTTTGAAAGCAATTTACCTTTTAAATGTTTGTATGATGATAACCATTTCAAGTGATGTACATACAATTTAGGGATCAAAGTAATATGCTGCTTTATCTTATATCCTAAACTTTGAGGCCTGAAACAAACCAAGTGCCTCTTCTTAGCATTTGATAGGGACCCCGCTGGCTTAATACAACACTGGGAATCCCCTGTTAGTGCTGTTTGGTACGTGTCCGACACAGCTGAACAATATTCAAGGGCGGGTTGCGCGGCGCGAGTGATTTGTAAGTAATCCCGTTTATAGACTGATAAAATATCCCTAGCATACCACTAATAAAATGATGTTGAAATGGCTCTGAGCACTATGGGTCTTAACTTCTAAGGTCATCAGTCCCCTAGAACTTAGAACTACTTAAACCTAACTAACCTAAGGACATCACACACATCCATGCCCGAGGCAGGATTCGAACCTGCGACCGTAGCGGTCGCGCGGTTCCAGACTGTAGCGCCTAGAACCGCTCGGCCACCACGGCCGGCAATAAAACGATGTCTGTCATGTGTTTCTCCTACGACTGAGCCTTTGTAAAAGTCCCATTTCATAACCCCACCAGTTGTTATACCCAGTTATGTGTACGAAGTAACAGATTCCAGTTGTGACTCGCTGATACTGTAATTAATGTATACTACGATTTTTCGTTTTGTAAAGTGCACAGTTCTGCATTTCTGAACATTTAAAGCTAGTTGCCAATCTTTGTACCACTTTGAAATCTTAATGAGAACCGACTGAATATTTGTGCAGTTTTTTCCGGGCAGTACTTCATACAGAACACTGCAGTATCAGCGAGAAGTCAGAGGTTACTATCAATGTGGTCTGCAGGGTTACTGATATACAACATGAACAGGATGGGTCCCAATACACTTCCCAGGGCCGGCCTCGGTGGCCATGCGGTTCTAGGCGCTCAGTCCGGAACCGCGCGACTGCTACGGTCGCAGGTTCGAATCCTGCATCGGGCAGGGATTTGTGTGATGTCCTTAGGTTCGTTAAGTTTAAGTAGTTCTAAGTTCTAGGGGACTGATGACCACAGATGTTAAGTCCTATAGTGCTCACAGCCATTTTGAACTTCCCAGGGGCACACTAGAAGTTAGTTCTACATTTGTCGAGGACTCGACATCTAACGGAACATGCTAGGGATCCGTACCAAGAAACCCTCAATCCAGTTACAAATTACGCCATAATTTCGATAATAAGCGTAAGTGTGGTACAGAGTGAAATGCTTTCCGGAAATCAAGAATTACCGCGTCTGTCTAATTGCTTTGATCTGTGGCTTTTGGGATGTCATGTGAGAAAAGTGCAAGTTGGGTTTTGTACGATCGATGATTTCGGAATCCATGCTGATTGGCATGGAGGTGGTCATTCTGTTCGAGATAGCTCATTACATTTGAGCTCAGAATATGTTACAATATTTTGAAGCAAATGGATGTCAAGAACACTGTGTCGTAGTATTGTCGCTCACTTCCGCTGCCTGACTTGTGTGATCTGTGCTTTCTTCCAGCTACGGAGCACAGTTTCTTGTTCGAAGGATCTGCAATAGATTATAGATAAAGAGAAGCTAACTCAGCCGCAAATAGGATCTGTGAGGGATTTCATTGGACCCTGGGGGCTTTGTTAGAGTTTAGCGATTTCAGTAGTTTCGTCAATGCAGCTGACACTAATATCTACACCATTCATCTTCGAAGTTATGCGAGAATTAAACTGGGGCGATACTTCCGAGTTTTCCTTTGTGAAGGAACATTTGAAAACTGAGTTCAGCATTTCTGCTTTTGCTTTGCTATCCTCGATATTTCAGTCTGTGTCTCGTCAGTGAGTGTCTGGATACAAACTACGTTAAACAGTTTTTACATATGAGCAGAATTTTTTTGGGTTTATTAACGGATCTTTCCATACTATTCTACTACGGTTGAAGGTTTCATCGATTGCCTTGTTGACAGCCAACCGCCTTTCATTCAGCATCGCGCCATGTGTAGCCCAATGTTTTGATTCACAACTGTTATGAAGTAGTCTCAGTTTGTTTACAGTGCTTGTACAGGCCATGGATGGTCCCTCCTATCGTGACCTGTTGCACTAGGGACATATGTGTGAAGTGCATTGTCAACTATGAACAATAGTAAAGTGAATATGTAAAAAATTTTAAACTTGCATTTTGTATTTACGGGTAAAGGTGTTCTGTCAAATTTAGACACTGCAATACTTTCGTATGTGTGGTCCTCTGATCTTTGAACCAACTTAGAAGGGAGAACCGATAGAGGTACTCAAGGTACCCTCCGCCACACACCGTCAGATGGCTTGCGGAATACGGATGTAGATGTAGAACTACAGATGTAGAACAAAGCAACAGCCGGCCGAAGTGGCCGTGCGGTTAAAGGCGCTGCAGTCTGGAACCGCGAGACCGCTACGGTCGCAGTTTCAAATACTGCCTCGGGCATGGATGTTTGTGATGTCCTTAGGTTAGTTAGGTTTAACTAGTTCTAAGTTCTAGGGGACTAATGACCTCAGCAGTTGAGTCCCATAGTGCTCAGAGCCATTTGAACCATTTTTCAAAGCAACAGGAATGCACTAATTTAATAATCTTTGCACGCTGTAAAGCATTTACACTCCAATCTTCAATACAAACGTTTTGAAACAAATGTGGGACAATTCTTGAGAGTTAGTATGCAACGCCTTTAAATCCATATGGAAGTTTCAGCGTCCCATATAAAAGACAGACTGCTCTGTTATTCTAGTGCAGAACTTGAGATAATTCTTTCTTGAATTGCTGTTGAGCCATCGAGCTACAATGCGTTTACAAACTTAAAAAACTGGCAACCAAAATTGATTTCACAGGTCCGATACATCAGGAGCGTTCATCCAGCACAACGTTATGTGCTCTTCTCTGGGAGGCGTTAACTGTCTCGGTTGTGCCTTTGGCACACTAGGCCATCGCTGTAATCCAAATTAAAGTGAGACTCGTCAACAACGACGGTTTATGGTCAATATGGATGCCACCGACGGTTTTCTGTTGTGCCTAACCCAGGCTGGTAGGGCGCTTTCGAGTCTGGGCTGACCTGCTAAAAGGGAAAAGGAGTACGTTTATGCTGTATATTGTACAGCAGACATCACAAGACTGAGGGAGTGGGGCGGGGGGAGGGGAGGGGGTGGGAGGGGGGGAGGGGAAGGGGGGGGGAACAATGGCACTCTAAGTTAACTTTTTACTGCCGCTCATATCAGCACTAAAGCGCAAATTCGCGATATGGCGACCATTATTTCCGAAAGCCTACAATTCTCCATCGTCCAGTCTTCGTAACTTGGTCAAGTGGCATTCCCTTTGGTTTCGTCTCGGCACAATCTCACTATCATCTTTCAAATTTATCAGCTTTTCTTCGTCTCAGTTGCATGTTTATTGCTGTAGGACTAGTTTCGAACAGAGTTGATATCTTCAGATACATGTAACTGCATACGAAATTCTTAGTGTTCATTTGAAACTAGATTTCACAATATTCTAATGGGTAATTACATGTGGCCACGACGGGTTGCTTACGCAACTACACAACGTCTGAAGACGATCAGCTCCGTTCGAAACTAGTCACACTAAAAAAATAAACGTGCAACTTAGGCGGGAAAATAATCGATAAAATTTAAATATCAGAACATTTGCTGTATGTCTCGCGACGAATACGTCGGCATAGCATGGTGCTACAATTTTCACGAGTAGTAGTTCAACGTCGCTCTTGTCCCCATAAAGTAAATCCCTCTAGCTGCAGGGAGGTAAGGTAAACATTTCTTCCATCGCCCTCAGAATGGACCTGAAAGTTAAAATCACAAGCAAAAGACTGTTTGTGCAGGATGCTCAAAATGCTTCAAATGGCTCTGAGCACTATGGGACTTAACATCGGAGGTCATCAGTCCCCTAGAACTTAGAACTACTTAAACCTAACTAGCCTAAGGACATCACACACATCCATGCCCGAGGCAGGATTCGAACCTGCGACCGTAGTAGTCGCGCGGTTCCGGACTGAAGCGCCTAGAACCGCTAGGCCACCGCGGCCGGAGTGCAGGATGTCCCAGGAGGGATTATCATTATTCCGCGATACGACAGGAATATCATTCGAAGCAAAGAAGTCTGATTTGAGAACTATGAGCGCAACTTCATCTTCGATACTGAGAAACTAATCTCTTCTACTGCAAACTCTTTGCTTTCGATATTTTTGGAGGAGGTAGTGTGGACCAAACAAGAAAAACTATCTAGTAAAAAATTGGCTCCAAAATGCATAGCTTAAGAGCTATGGAGCACGTGTTCAGTAGAAGAGATATGTTGGACAATAGAGAAAATGAACAAGTGCCTATAGTTTTCAAGGTGTGCATTTTAGAGCTCATGTTTACTGCTCTTTTTCGCTTAGAACGATCGTTCCTGTCATATCCCCGAATACTGACTCTCTCTTAGAACAGCTCGTGTATATTCAGGCTGAGCATATGTTCCATTACCTTATGGCTTCGCGACCGTGCAAGGTTGCCAAAAAGAAGAAATAAAAATGATTAAAAAGTTGCAACTACTACAAAATATTTTCGATGTTATGAAATGTAGCAACCATATGGAAAAGGTTTCGTTTAGACGGAGCTTATGACCTTACTCGAATGTGAAAGCTGAAACTGTATCTCAACGCTGCTCTCCTTGCCCTTGATCCAAAAAGAACTTGCAAATATTTACGTGGCTATGGAGATAAACACACGCAAATGGACGCTTATGTGCCTAGTGCGTACAACGCCGAAACAAGCGAAGGTCATAGAAAGAGACAATCTTACTGAATAACAGAACGTGCTGACCAGCGAAATGAGAAGGAGCTGTGACAATGAAGCTTGGAGGGCGTGTAAGCATGTTTGGGAGAAGCACAAAGTCTGCGTTTTATGTCACTCGCATTACAAGCTTATGCTACAGGTGCAAGATCATAGTAACACGGGAGACTCATGCCACTGTTCCTGCGTTTATCGTTCCATATTTCGCGTTGTATTACTATGAGTGAAGTTAAATGAATTGTGCACCACAAAGTTGTTTATTTTAAGATTCATGTCATTTGATAAGAACGTTTGGTTACTATTCTGCGTAGTGAATAGAGTGGATATCGAAGGTGACTGGTGTAGTCGTTCATCTTTTTCGCTGACGTTTTCTAAGACTCCTGGCAGCTCCTGCTTTCCACAAATTAATAACCGATACAACAAGAAGTAGCCGCTTGGATATAACAAATGGTTCTTGTAGCATATGTAGAACATACAGATTAACTTTCGTACATTAGCATGTAGCTCCTCTCATCTCCCAATCAAATTAAAGGCCAACTCCGGGGATGATTATTAATTACCATCAGAAAAATATATATTATGCCAAATTCATAAGAATAGAACACGTACCCCGTCGGTCTAAAAATCTCCGAGACTGATTTTATTCCTGTCATACGAGCGACGTCAGTGCAGGAACTACGGTGGCAGGTTGGACTAACTACTGTAAACATCATGTGCTATGTGAAGATGCAGTGTTAGGTAGTGGACGTGCGACCGTAACGTAACAACGTTCTTGTGTCACAAATCACAATGGAGCAACACCTCTAAATCAACTGTTCAAGGCAGTCTCCAGAATGTTTTGAATAAGGGAAAAGTTTGTGCGAAGATTGTCCCACACACATTGACTCCCGCGCAAACAACGCCGCGAGGTGGTCTGCCACGACTTAACTGAAATGCAAGACGCGGAAAATCTTTTCTGGAAAAAAATCATCACAGATGACATTTGGTGTTATCAATATAAACCTATCACAAAACGACGAAGTGTAGAAATTTACAAGAACGGGGAACGCTTAGATGACATTTTTGACATTCAAAACAACATCCCAAAAAAGGAATTCTGCGACAGTCTCGCAAGGTTGTATGAACGTCCTGTGCGTTGCATGTGAAGAACACCAGAAGCATTGAAACACCATCTAAACTTTTCTCTCTTTTTCATTAATCCAATATCGAAACTTTTTGGACTGTCAGGCTAAAAAAATTTTTGTTGCGAATGTGCTTGTGCAAACTAATCGCTACGCTTCCGTTAGACGCATCTAGTGATCGGAATCGAAAAGTCACATGTGACTGTAGGCTGTAAATTTATCCTTTAATATCCTTTCGTTCTACGGGGGAAAAAAATCATAAGTAACTCCGTTTCGCCTCTAAGGAAGCAATATTACTAGTTTACTTGAAGGGTCAAAGTACAGAACATAATTCAGTCAACATTTCTATAACAGCAGTTTTGGCAATCTTTAATACCAGAAGAGTAGCTCAAACTAAGCGTCTTTGAAGATCGCTTTTTCAATTAACATTATCATCAAAATAAATAAAGAAATGAGGACATTACAGCCTCCTTTCCTATTATTCCACACACTCACGCAAAATAATAAGGGCAAAAATGTTCTTCTCTCGTGTTAAAAAGTAACTGTACCTTGTCTGAGACGAAATTTTCACAGCAGTCACTAAGAAGTGCTACACTATGCAAAATAGCAGTATAATTACAAGCATGCATGGGAGTCAAGAGGTGCTTTTTCGGAATAGCACCCACTGTTTCAGACACAGTAAAACAGCAGTTTTGGCAATCTTTAATACCAGAAGAGTAGCTCAAACTAAGCGTCTTTGAAGACCGCTCTTTCAATTAACATTATCATCAAAATAAATAAAGAAATGAGGACATTACAGCCTCCTTTCCTATTATTCCACACACTCACGCAAAATAATAAGGGCAAAAATGTTCTTCTCTCGTGTTAAAAAGTAACTGTACCTTGTCTGAGACGAAATTTTCACAGCAGTCACTAAGAAGTGCTACACTATGCAAAATAGCAGTATAATTACAAGCATGCATGGGAGTCAAGAGGTGCATTTTCGGAATAGCACCCACTGTTTCAGACACAGTAAAACAGAAAAAAAATTCTTCACTGTGCGCTACAGAGTTTAGTTTGTGTGTATAAACAGCCCATATGTTATACACTATTCACGTTACGAATGTCTAAAATGGTAAGTAAAATTTGGAGAAAATGTGTAACACGAGAGCAACATTAAGTTAAAATTGCTTCCTGAACATTGAATTTATACAACCTTTTTTTATCTAAAAAGCTAAAAGTGCTTCATGAACATAAAATTTATGCATTTTTTATCGAAAAAGCTATGATGTCTTCAAAGCGAAAACATCTTGAGTTAAGCCGATCAAATTCCCATTCATTGTACACGATTTGCGGGTGGTGTTGCCTCAATAGCTAACAATGAAAAACATAATATGCAAACTATACTATGGAAACTGGCAAAAATTATGAAAAGTTGGACTTTGAATGAATAAGAAACATAACGCTAGTAAGCAAATCTTAGATGAACGAATTTCTGACACCACGATTGAAAGAAATAAAGCAGAAAAATGATCAGTTTTGTTATTCAGGCACCTTAAATACAGAAGAGAACACATGGTGCAGGAAATAGAACAGAAAAAGTATTGTAGCAGCAAAACGCGTTTTCATTAAAGGAAGGGAACTATTAGTGAACAAATCGTTTACTGCAGGAATTAAAAAAAGAACAGTTCTTAAGACGTTTATCTGGAACGCGCTGCTGTAAGGCTGTGAAGGCTACACACTGCTAAGGCTGCACGAAGAGCGCTTGCAAGATTTGGAAATGTGGGTTTGGATGGGGGGCTAACGAGGGCTATCAGGACGAAGAGAAACCAATGCAGATGTTTCGAAAGAAATCAGTTACAAAAGAAATCTTATACGGATTACTGAAAAAGCAGTAATTTAAACGTTTTGGTCATTTCTTTACACGTAAGTTTTCAGTAGATGGACTGGATGGAAAAAAGTTGGGAAAAGGAAACAAGAGAAGTACCATGCAAGAAAGTAGCGGATCTTTTGGAGGTAACAAGATTTAAAATATTATCAAGAAATGAAGAAGAATGAATAAAGTAGAAAGGAGTGGTTGCACAGACATGTCATATCCTTTAGCAGTTGGATGATGACCATCACATAAGGCAAACTCCGAGTATTTCGGCGCATATGATGTATATTAGGAGATGAGACGCTGTAAGTAGTTTTGTTATTTAGGCAGCGAAATAACCGACGACGCCAGAGCTAAAAGGAATATAAAATTCAGACTTGCAAAAGTAAGAAAAACTTCTCAGAAAAAAAGAAATTTACGAACACTGGTCACAAATTTAACTATAAGGAAGTCTTTGCTGAAAGCATTTCTTTGGAGTGTAGCCTTAAGTGGAAGTGAAGTGGGCGATAAACAGTGCAGACAAGATGAGAACAGACGCTCTGGAAATGTGGTGCTACAGAAGAATGGGAATGTGCAAGATTAGATTGACAGATCTGAATAAGTAATGGAGAGGTACAGAATTTTACCGGAAAAAAAAGAGGACGAATCGTGAGGCCTCACGCAATGGTTGTTGATAATAAAGGGAAATGGTTGGGATAAAAATTGTGGAGTGATACCAAGACTTGACCGAACGTTTAGGCTTTACGTTGTTTATGTAAGTGATCTCAGCTATTGTTTCGACTGTTATAAAGATCCTGCAAGTTTGTTACAACTAACAGCTTTGTCAAGACATGGAATTGATTACTCATGCTTGACAATCACATAATCCAGAAATTTCAGTAGCAGAATAGAAGTCTTGTACAATACTGCGTGGAAAACGAGCACTAAAAAATTACTCCGTATTTCGGTTATAAGATAACACAGCAATTTTAAAAGCTATCGATTCAAATATTACCTAGGGATTACAACTGCGAACAACTTACACTGCCCGGTGTGGGATTCTTACTAGATAGGATTGACGGACGACAATGAAAAAGTTAGAAGAAGTTAGCTTTGTAGTGTCGTGAAATAGGGAAGAATGTGACAAGAGTAAGTGAGATGGGATAGTAACCATTGAAACAAATACATTTTTCGTCGCAGCGCTTATTTTCACGAAAATTCCATCAGCAACGTTCTCCTCTTCTTGACTCCCATCTACGCAGGGCGAAATGGTCATCGTAATAAAACAAGAGAAATCAAGAGCTCGGACGGAAAGATTAAGAGTTCCTTTATCGGTAGTTCAATTCGAGAACGGAACGCTCGTAGTGTGAGGGTGGTCACACGACCTCTCTGCCAAGCACTTGCGTACGAATCACAGAGCAGTTACGTAGATGATAATTTCATACAGGCTGCGGGAGCCTACAAGAAGTTACGAATTCGAATGGATTTAGTTTTGCATTTGTGGAGATATGGGGGGGAAAAGAGCTCCTACAAGATAGGCTAGCTTTGAAAGCTGCATCTAACCAGTTTCTGCACTGGTGACTACAACATACACTAGGCCTAACATCTTTTTGAATACAGAAAATGAGGACTTTTCTAAATTTTGAGAATGAAAGAAGGAGATACGTCCCAAATTTTGGAATTAAAAACCGAACACTTCATTCAACAGCCACACAACGACTCTTAATTACACAATATACATTAACAATGGAAAAGCGATAAAATGAGCGCAATTTACCACCACAAATACTTTTCACTCAATAATTCGTAGGAACCCTTTTTGTATAAGTAGTTCATGAATGTAGTGACCCAGAAAAGAAAGTAAAAAATTCATAGCCCTCATAAAAACACGGTCTACTATAGGTTTTTCCAAACACATCCAGAATACTACAGTAGCAATATTTACACAGAGAACCAGTGACTGTTCACTATTCTTGACCCTTGAACTTTGACTGGGTCAGGGTGCGGAGGCAGAAGTACGCCGGGTGAGTACTGGTACGAGGGAACGCTCTTGTTATCGTGCTTAGTGCAATCATCTTCTGTGGCAGAAATTACAAGTGGAAGTAACAAGGTTTCCTGAACGCTTATTTTTAGACGTTCATATTTAGAAGCGGTGCGTATTTGTGGCAATGAATACTATATTAAATTAAGCTTGTTATAACAATTAGACCACTCAGGTTGATAGTACTTAGACACGTAACGATCATAACAATGGAGGCTGGGGCCATAAAGTTGCGTGCGGACTTTAACGCTCGCTCATTAAATCATTCAGATTTGCCAGCGAGGGACGCCACGCTGAAAATTTGTCGCATAATTTATCTCTGAACTCAAGACGAATCAAAATACATGACTTTTTAACAAAGTTTTAAAAAATTCTTCCGCACGCAAATGTCAGAGCGCAAACAAAGGATATGCCCAGAAAAATTCGGACGTATGCTAGCCGTAACACACACACAAACACACACACACACACACACACACACACACACACACACACACACCCCAACAACAACTAATCAACCAGGTGATGTTAAAGATGGACATGAAAGTTTTCCGTGTCCAAATATGTACAACAATGTAGAAGAAAATGGTTTACCGTAGCTGCAAGAGGAGAGAACGCGAATCCAGAGTCCGTTCGTGACGCAACAATAAGGCGCGGCGCTGTAGCACGGAAGCTGGTAGGCCGGGCGTTATGTGGCGTAGCCGAACCGCGAGCAGTGGGCAGTGTGCAGGTCGAAACCGATGAACGCGGCACGCCAGCTGGAGCCGGACTGACGCAGTGACGCGGCTGCAGCTGGCAGGCAGCGGCCCAGCAGGCCTGCCACCATTCTCCGCCCCCGTGACCTCCGCGCCGCCTGCTGGCAGCTGGCGTTTCGTTATCGCGTTCCCCGTACGTGATTACCGGCCGTGGCTGCTGACGTAACCCGGCCGCCACGTTTCCACAAACGCGCCCCGATCGCTGCTCGCCGGCCGTCCGCAAGCGGCCGCTTTTTCCTCGACTGCAAACTCGCGGCGAATTTGCTGCGGGGCGGCTGTGCGCGCTGGACGCCTGGCCAGATAGCGGGCTATCGCCGAACGGGTTTCTGGAGCAAGGTCTCGCTTTAACACGCCACGTCAGGCGATAGTAGCATTTTAGCGTAATGACAACTGGCGGCCCACGACAGTAATTGCCGGAACAACCTGCTATCCCGGTGCTCCGCGAGTGAAATTTTCAAAATTAACAATTCGCAAACTGGCGAGGTAAACCATAAATGTAACACTATAAGAGCGCAGAACATGGAAAGGAGTAGTTGTTGAGTGGCAAGTAGGAGAGAAGTAATTTTTCTTTTACTAAAACTCTTACGTACATCTGTACTTTGCAAACCACCTTGCGGTATAAGTCGGAGGATACTACTGATACCATAATCAATTCCCCGTTTTCCTGTTCCCTTCGCGAATTGTATGTCATAAGAACGACTATCCGTAAACCTCTGGCTGAGCTCTAATTATTCTGATTTTCTCAGCACGCTCATTTCGCAAAAGACGTGTCTGAGAGGAAGTGATTATGTTGCCCGATTCTTCTCGGAACGCACGCTCTCGGAATTTCAACAGGAAGTCTCTCCGTGAGACCGAAGTTTTTCTTACCTGCCACTGGAGTTCGTGGGGAGTCCCGGCAACGCTCAAGCTAGCGATGGCGGATACCGCTGAAATAACTAGTTTTCGATTACACCAGCTTTCATCCATCTCCAGTTTAATCTGACTGTTCAAATCAATCAAAATAACCGGTTTCTCAGTTAACTGATTTTCGGTTTTTGTTAGTATTATTTGAAACAAAGATTGAACAATTGAAAGACTCCAAAGACTTCTGCATTATATGTTTGAAGATACGTACAATCAAAATGTCAGGTAAAACAGGTAAACAAATGGAAACTTTGTGCGTCCACTGTTGGATGTTTTCCTTGAAAAGTAATGAGGGGCTGAATACTATGACGGGCATTCTACAAGTAGTGCAACACTTACACTTACTGGCCATTTAAAATTGCTACACCACAAAGATGACGTGCTACAGACGCGAAATTTAACCGTCAGGAAGAAGGTGCTGTGATATGCAAATGGTCAGCTTTTCAGAGCATTCACAAAAGGTTGGCGCCGGTGGCGACACCTACAACGTGCTGACATGAGGAAAGTTTCCAGCCGATTTCTCATACACAAACAGCAGTTCACCGGCGTTGCCTGGTGAAACGTTGTTGTGATGCGTCGTGTAAGGGGGAGAAATACGTACCATCACGTTTCCGACTTTGATGGAGGTCGAATTGTAACCTATCGCGATTGCGGTTTGTCGTATCGCGACATTGCTGGTCGCGTTGGTCGAGATCCAATGACTGTTAGCAGAATATGGAATCGGTGGGTTCAGGAGGGTAATACGGAACGCCGTGCTGGATCCCAACGGCCTCTTATCACTAGCAGTCGAGATGACAGGCATCTTATCCGCATGACTGTAACGGATCGTGCAGCCACGTCTCGATCCCTGAGTCAACAGATGGGGACGTTTGCAAGACAACAACCATCTGCATGAACATTTCGATGACGTTTGCAGCAGCATGGACTATCAGCACAGAGACCATGGCTGCAGTTACCCTCGACGCTGCGTCACAGACAGGAGCGCCTGCGATAGTGTACTCAACGACGAACCTGGGTGCACGAATGGCAAAACGTCGTTTTTTCGGATGAATTCAGGTTCTGTTTACAGCATCATGATGGTCCCATCTCTGTTTTTCGACATTGCGGTGAACGCACATTGGAAGCGTGTATTCGTCATCACCATACTGCCGTATCAGCCGGCGTGATAGTATGGGGTGCCATTAGTTACAAGTCTCGGTCACCTCTTGTTAGCATTGATGGCACTTTGAACCGTGGACGTTACATTTCAGATGTGTTACGACCTGTGGCTCTACCCTTCATTCGATCCCTAGGAAACCCTACATTTCAGTAGGATAATGCACGATCGCATGTTGCAGGTCCTGTACCGGTCTTTCTGGATACAAAAAATGTTCGACTGCTGCCCTGGCCAGCACATTGTCCAGATCTCTCACCAATTGAAAACGTCTGGTCAATGGTGGCCGAGCAACTGGCTCGTCCCAATACGCCAGTCACTACTCTTGATGAACTGTGGTATCGTGTTGAAGCTGCATGGGCAGCTGTAACTGTATACGCCATCCAAGCTCTGTTTGACTCAATGCCCAGCCGTATCAAGGGCGTTATTACGGCCAGAGGTGGTTGTTCTGGGTACTGATTTCTCAGGATCTATGCACCCAAATTGCGTGAAAATGTAATCACACGTCAGTTCTAGTATGTTTCTCCAATGAATACCCATTTATCAACTGCATTTCTTCTTGGTGTAGAAATTTTAATGGTCAGTAGTGTACTTCTCTGAAATCAGTTTGGTTTTATTCAGAATTCCCCACTCCTTTGGCTACAAAATCTTATTTTTCAGATTAGTCTCCGTTCAATGCGACGGCCTTACGCCACCTTATTGGAAGGGCGTGCAAGGAGTGGTAACACAAGCGTCTTACCACTCTACTGGTCGTCGTCGGGGTCAACGTTTTGCTGTATCAATAACCTCTCACGCACTGCTTTCCGCGGAATGATCCTTCATTGGGCCAGAAAGATGGTCATTCTTTGCTCTTTCTGTTTAGCGACGAGGAACCCAGCGGGCACACACCTTTGAGTAGCCCTCCTGGTGGACGAGTGAATCAGCAGCACCAACCGTCGTGCCACTCGGCGTTTGTGATCCGCCGATCACCTAGAATGAGAGTGCGCCCGGACGTTCCAAACACCGCAGGAGTCACAGGTGTGTTCGGCCGGCCGGCGAGTGAGAGATCAGAAAGTGTGCGTGACCTTATAGCGGTGATGACAGACGCCTCGCTCAACGACTCACCGTGCTTTTGTTCATTGCCAGGTTTCCGTAGACATCCTGCAAGCGCCTTTTTTTAATATCTGCGATGCACTGGTTTTCCGCCAAAAGAAACTGAATGATAGCATTCTGCTTGGAAAGCACCTCCGTTACAGACACAATTTTGAAGTCAGCGTAAAGCGCCGCCACAAATCGGAACTTCATGAAATTATAGGGATTGAAGCTCGAATGTTACACGATGTCCCACAACAAATTCCGCATTATATATGCGAAGCTGGCCGAGAAAGAAATATGTGGCCTTACTTATTGAACGCATCTTGTATGTGGCCATTCCACTTTACATCGCTCCAGTACTCCACAATATAACCCCTGTTTCTTTAACAACATGATTTCTTAAGCATTTTTCTTTAATAAGAACGATTTTGCATTCACATGTGGTGCATTTTCCTGTGGTTTCTGTAAGAAAAATTTGCTCCGTATTAAGGCTGTCTACACATACGAAAATTAAACCCTCCACCCGCGTTCGGCTTCCCCCGTCGGAGGTTCGAGTCCTTCCTCGGGCATGGGTGTGTGTGTAAGTTAGTTTAAGTTAGTTTAAGTTAATTTAAATAGTGTGTAAGCCTAGGGGCCGATGACTTCAGTAGTTTGGTCCCATAGTCCTTACCACAAATTTCCAGCCGCGTTTTTCTGTCGGTATGTTTCGGCCAATTTTGGGAACTAATGTAGCGATTTTTGTATGGTTTTAGCTAATGGATAAAATGAGTCACGAGGAAGGTTTGTGTGTGGTTTTTATTGTTTATAGTAATGATGAATGTGTAAAATAGGCGTTGTTATCTGTTCAATATTCAATTGGCGTTTGGAGTGACATCTCGTGACAACGATGGGAGCTACGAACTGCAGTTAGGGAGTAAGCGATATCCGGCGGGGAAAGCAGTATAGTAACAGTCGTCAGAGAGCAACGAAGCTTGACCGACATCAATACTTATCATAAATTAAAATCCCCCCACCGAGCGAGGTGGCGCAGGGGTTAGCACACCGGACTCGCATTCGGGAGGACGACGGTTCAATCCCGCGTCCGGCCATCCTGATTTAGGTTTTCCTTGGTTTCCCTACATCGCTCCAGGCAAATGCCGGGATGGTTCCTTTGAAAGGGCACGGCCGACTTCCTTCCCCATCCTTCCCTAATCCGATGAGACCGATGACCTCGCTGTTTGGTCTCTTCCCCCAAACAACCCAACCCAAAGTCCCCCAGTCCGTTTTCCTGACCTTATGCGTAGGCTGATTTCAGAAACTACTGTGAGGATTTTGATAGAGTTTCACTAATAAACAGTCAAAATCACTACGAAGACTTGGGTAGATGACGAGTTACTATTTACTAATTACCTTTACGAAACTTTTCCCCGCTGAGACCTCCTTAAAATGATGAAAGGTAAAAAAATGCATCGCCTGTCACATTTTAGTCCTTCCTGCAGTGAAACCTCACCATTAGGCATGGTGTATTAATTTATTGCTTCTTTACTACCGACGCTATTCAGATACGACTTCATAAACATTGAGATGCTTGAAAAACTTGGTTTTGCTTAAAATGGAGCGCAAATTACCCAGACTATACGCATCCAGCATTTCATAATGAGAACACTTAGCGACTTCCAACAAACTTTATGCACGATTTCAAACCTTTTCTAAACTTTTTCTCGCTTATATGCTTGACGTCAAATATTTAACACATTAACTAACTTGCAACTTCGAAGCTGTTTTATACTCGGGAATTCGATTCTTTAAGGAATCGGTGGTTCCCTGGTCTTAATGCTTAAGTCGTCCTTGATGCGCAGTGCCTGTTCTGTAGCGTCTGGCTCGCGAGTTTGTCGACGAAACGATTTGACGCGCTCTACTAGTAAATGAACCAGTGACGATACGCACCGCTCTCCTTTCTCTCTTTGCTGACTCCTCAACTAATACTGCCTGGAAAGGGTCCCAGACTCAGAAGCAACACTCAAAGATCGGTGCGACGAGGATGAGTAAATTTTTCTTCAGGATTCGTCCAGCGTTCTTCGTTGGCTCAGTTGGTGTCAAGTACAAGTCCAAAGATTGCAGGTCCAACCCCCAGTCTGTCCAAGGCTTTTTATGTCACTTGTCGCTTCCAGCACGTCTCGCAAGGATTTTCATACCGAAAATTGACAGGTTTTACCGTGACTTGGAGTCCACGTTGAACAGCAGGACTCCCTATAAATGGCTGTGTAGGTCAGTTGAATCAGTTGAATGATCAGAGGTAGGCGACAGATAACCTCTTTAAAAAAAAAAAAAAAAAAAAAACTATGTCTAGTAAAACACTGGGGTGTTCATAGCAACCTTCCAGCTGGGGATATAACTGTTTTACCTTGGAATTCGACAGTGAATCTGTCTGGCGTCTACCTTTTCTACAAGCAGTTTTATGTGGAGGTTTTACATAGCTCGCTCCGCAATTACGTACATGTAGATTACGATCTAAGTAGGAATTAGTGGACACGACTCGTTACATTTCCTACAACATATTTTCCGTCTAGAAAAAAAATCTCATTAGTTGATATATATGAGAGAAGAAGGAACAGACGCCACCGTGGGTACCCTGTCGACTTGTGTTGCTGCTTGAATGTTCCATAATTTTTTATTTTTTTCTTGAGAGGGGCATCTGTAAAGTACTTACAGCGCGTAGATGCACGCGCGCGCGCACACACACACACACACACACACACACACACACACACACACACACAGAGAGAGAGAGAGAGAGAGAGAGAGAGAGGGGGGGGGGGGGGAGAGAGAGAGAGAGAGAGAGAGAGAGAGAGAGAGAGAGAGAGAGAGAGAGAGAGAGAGAGAGAAACACCAAAAAAGTTTGGAGAAACATGTGTGGGAATCAGGGACATGGTTTTCAGCACGTGAGCGATCCTGGGCGGAGGGACAGACGTGGAAACAGCCGGCGCGAACCGCTGCTTGTTTATGCGGCGCCTTATCTAATCGACACTAGGTCTGTGTCACCCGTTGTTTGCTCCAACTGTCGATCCGGGAAGTGTAGACCGCCTGCCCGGGCAGTTCGAGTATCACCGCAAACTAAAGACGTGGCAGTCACACAAACATCGGTACGCCGTTAGGTGACGAGATTTAGTAGTATGTCCAGCGACAACGGCATAGTGTTTCAGGATGACAATGCACCACTACAGGCAATGCTGAATTTTAGTACCACCTCAACGCAGTTATCGTCAGTTTTGTTGAGCCACTGTGTGCCTTTCCAGACACGCTGCTCCCCGACCGCTGTAGGAAATTCGAATTTACTCTTATTATTACGAGGGTTGATCAACAAAGAATAAATTTGGATAACATTGTCCAGAGGAGTAACAGCGATCTGGTAATGCAAATGGGTTAAAACAACGGTCTAGATCGCAACAATATTTTACTAATGACCGGTTTCGACTTCATTTAGGAGTTTACATTGCTGCGTAAGGTTCCGAGGAGGTGCCAGCAACAGCCATTTTTTGAAGATGACTTTTGCGCGGAGTCGAAACTGGTCCATAATAAAATAGTATTGCGATCTAGACTATTTCTTAATCCAGTTGCCGGCCGGGGTGGCCGAGCGGCTCTAGGCGCTACAGTCTGGAAACGCGCGACCGCTACGGTCGCAGGTTCGAATCCTGCCTCGGGCATGGATGTGTATGATGTCCTTAGGTTAGTTAGGTTTAAGTAGTTCTCAGTTCTAGGGGACTGATGACCTCAGAAGTTAAGTCCCGTAGTGCTCAGAGCCATTTGAGCCATTTAATCCAGTTGATCAACAAAGACTGAGACAGATTTCTTCCTGTAGTTTCCGTGATAGTTTCCAACCTGTGAGATGAATATTTGAAAAGAGCACGTGTTTATGTACAATGTCCATAGGAGGCAGCACTCTCGTATCGATAGGTTGGTACGAATGCTATATTTTGTAGAAGCTGTTTGAATTTCGCATACCAAACAATGGACGTGGCGCGAGAGGAGCAGTACGGCGCACTAAAATTCTGTGTTCGTTTAAACCACACTGCCACTGAAACTTAAAGAAGGCTACAGCAAGCGTACGGCGAAGATGCACTACTTCGTACAACAGTGTCACGGTGATTCAAAGACTTCAGAGAAGGTCGATTCTCAAGGACCTGACAAAGACAGAGACGCTATAAATAAAAGTGCAATCAAGTAGGAGGCGAATACTTTGAAAAAGATCATGCAAATGTTGAGATGGAGTAATAAACATCAATGAAGAAAGAAAAAAAAAGAGGTGTCAGTCATTGTTGATCAACCATGTCATTTACCGTTTGAAGCAGTTGGGAAATTTAAAAGAAAAATATACTTAGTGTTTAAAACATTCCCAATATTTTTACAGATAATAGTACTGCTCAAAAACTAGGAAATAAGAGCTATAAAGATACACTGCCTGATAAAAAAGAAAAAAGGAAGAAAAGAGAAGCTGCAAGAGGGGAGAAGGAAACGAAATACAACTTGAGGGGGAACTTGGTAGTATTAACACACTTTAAGAGTACTACGATGTCCCCCGCTGACCTGCGTGGATGCATTGATTCGGTTGGGGAGGGTCTCATAAAGCGGTTGTGTTCTCTCCTGGGCCAAACCGGCCCACAACTGTTGCATATTGTCCTTGACATCCTGGATACTGTCAGTGAGATAGAATTGACGTCCGAGCTTGTCCCACTCATGTTCTATCGGGGACAGAAGCGGAGATCTTGCTTGCAGTGAGAGCACCTCAACCTCATGCACATTTCAGCCTTGTAACAAAACCTCACTGGATTGTCGTATAGAGGAAGAAACTGGTTGTTCTTCATTCGTGGCTATAACTAAGCTTGAGACTGCTGTCTTTTTATATAAGATAGAACAGCATTGCTTAGCACTGGGAGCCACCGAACAGGGGTAGCGTACCAGATACAATGCTCACGTTTCATCGATCCCGAGTATCCACTATGTGATCCATACACCTGAACAGTATTCAGCTAATGAATAAACCAAGGCCAATGCCGACATTCTCAAAGGCTCTCCGTCCGCACTCTATGAAGTTTGTAACTACTTTCCGAAGGCAGATTCTGTGGGTAAGCGAGTTATCCAACATGACTACCAGATGCTTTGGACTGCTAGTCCTATGTTATATACAGGGTGATTCAAAAAGAATACCACAACTTTAGGAATTTAAAACTCTGCAACGACAAAAGACAGAGCTAAGCACTATCTGTCGGCGAATTAAGGGAGCTATAAAGTTTCATTTAGTTGTACATTTGTTCGCTTGAGGCGCTGTTGACTAGGCGTCAACGTCAGTTGATGCTAAGATGGCGACCGCTGAACAGAAAGCTTTTTGTGTTATTGAGTACGGCAGAAGTGAATCGACGACAGTTGTTCAGCGTGCATTTCGAACGAAGTATGGTGTTAAACCTCCTGATAGGTGGTGTATTAAACGTTGGTATAAACAGTTTACAGAGAATGGGTGTTTGTGCAAAGGGAAAAGTTCTGGACGGCCGAGAACGAGTGATGAAAATGTAGCACGCATCCAGCAAGCATTTGTTCGCAGCCCAGGAAAATCGACTCGCAGAGCTAGCAGAGAGCTGCAAATTCCACAATCAACTGTATGGAGAGTCCTACGAAAAAGGTTAGTTATGAAACCTGAACGTCAACTACCCGAGGCGATGGATCGGCCGCCAGGGAGCCCGTGACAGAGCACTTCATCACTGGCCTCCAAGAAGCCCTGATCTTACCCCCTGAGATTTTTTCTTATGGGGGTATGTTAAGGATATGGTGCTTCGGCCACCTCTCCCAGCCACCATTGATGATTTGAAACGAGAAATAACAGCAGCTATCCAAACTGTTACGCCTGATATGCTACAGAGAGTGTGGAACGAGTTGGAGTATCGGGTTGATATTGCTCGAGTGTCTGCAGAGGGCCATATTGAACATCTCTGAACTTGTTTTTGAGTGAAAAAAAACCTTTTTAAATACTCTTTGTAATGATGTATAACAGAAGGTTATATTATGTTTCTTTCATTAAATACACATTTTTAAAGTTGTGGTATTCTTTTTGAATCACCCTGTATTATTTCTGAATATTATCCACGGACAGTGGTTCGCGTATTGATCGCTAAGATGAACACTCCGCTGCAGAGTGAAAATCTCATTCTATGCTAAGATGATATGCTGGAACTTCTCTCTTCAGCTGGTCTGGTTTGAGGTTACACGTCTTCTGGCCGGACATGGGTGCATGTCGGAATGAACTGATACTGCTGACGATCTACAACCGTCTTAAGAGAGAGAGTCAGCGAAATTATTCAGGGTTTGAGATGGACATCATTAAAACAAAGGCGTTTTTCGTTGCGGCGGAACCTTCTCACGAAATTCCAATCACCAATTTTCTCCTCCGAATGCGAAAATATTTTATTGACACCGACCTACATACGAAGAAACGATCATCTGATAAAATAAGGGAAATCAGAGCTCGTACAGAAAGATATAGGTGTTCGTTCTTTCTGCGCGCTACACTAGATTGCAGAGTATCCATGCAGATGTAGACGTAGAAACAGACCAATCAGCTGTGCAATGGTGTTCAACATCTAACCACATGGCTGTCTACTCTATCGTCGTAAACCGCCCGTGCGTCTTCGTTGATACCACACACCACGTAGCCAAACACGACACTGAAGCGCGAGTGAGCTCACGCGCAAGTAAACAAGGAAGTCACAGAAATGTCTATACAAACAGGTAACGTATACATGTTCCAAGGACCTCATGAAATGATGGTATCCTGCCAATTGCTAAAAATGTAGTTACTAAAAGAAACCAGTGAAATGTTTGAAAAAGTTATTTGTATCACCAGTTAGCTGTTCATTCAGTTTGTTCTGATTATCCACGCTATGTATCGTAATTTCCAGCTGTTCTAGTAGATCCAGCTTTTTGCCTTTGTCCTGTCTATGTAAAATAACGAGATCCTGATCTATTCCCAACATGGGGTGTCCCGTTTGCCAAGTATGCGTGCCTACAGCTGACTTTTCGAAATTATTAACCCGGAAAGCATCGCTATGTTCTTTGTAACTTTGTTTACTTGCGCGTGAGCTCACTCGCGTTTCAGTGTCGTGTTTGGCTACGTGGTGTGTGGTATCAACGAAGACGCACGGGCGGTTTACGACGATAGAGGAGAGAGCAATGTAGTTAGATGTTGAACACCATAGGCGACACCATTTTAGAGTTTTTTTATATTTTAACGACTACGTGGAGATGCACCTTGGAAGACACGGCTGCAACATGGGAAGTAGCCATGCTGTTTTAATTTTATTATCAATTATATTGTGCCTGGTGCATGTTCCATTTTAGCGAGTTTTAACAGGTTCTTTTACTTTTTATTATTCTGATGATGGAAGCTTGACTTCCGAAAAGCGTCAATCTTAGTGTTTTTCACTATAAATAAGTGGTTGAGCCGATATATTTTTTAACATTGACATTCACAACCACGACCTCTCATCCAGTATGGATAAAATCAAAGATCTCAAAGCCAGTTTCCAAATAGGTAGTTCAGAAGAGGACTAAAATTCGTGGAAGTGCAGTTTTTACACCCATCAACGAGAAGATGTCCTGCATGGCATGAGTGTTATCAAGTGGTTGTTGCCCAAGCTTGAAATAACGATTGATTTGCACTGTAATGCTCGGCGTGTCTGTTGTAGTCAGGGCTACCCGACGGCGACCTCGTCATCCCGGCTGAAGCGGAACTGACGTGTTCGGTGCGGACCCTTGACAGGCCAACACGACTTGGAAGATGGAGTGCCCCATGCGTGTGGCGGTGATGACGTGTCCCCCCTGACGACCAGTACAAGGTCTGGCCGTATCACTCTCACGTGTCAGGCCTGCTGTCTACTAGGTACGTACGGACGATAGGCGCTATCTCTGCAATGCGGCACACGTCTGCAATCAAATACTCGTGCGCGTATTTTGGAGAATACTGTATCACTCCACTTGACAATCATCGCATACTTTTAATCTTCTCCTGGTTGGATCCTGCCTGCAGAAAACTATACAGGATCTTAAAAGACAATTATATTCTCCACCTCGGCTATATTACGGTTATCGCCATTTACGTCACGCCATCACCTGATTTCGGCGATGTGCTATTTTCAGATGCTTATTCATTATAGGTACGTCCATCATTTAAATATACAGGCTGAATCACCTAAAAAGTGTTATTGATGTGTGGTTTCCGCAGAATGGATTAGTAGTCAGGGGCTCGTACTGTTAGCCAATAGCCGACCGCTGCGGTCGTAGGTTCGAATCCTGCCTCGGGAATGGATGTGTGTGATGTCCTTAGGTTAGTTAGGTTTAACTAGTTCTAAGTTGTAGGGTACTGATGACCTCAGAAGTTAAGTCCCATAGTGCTCAGAGCCATTTTTGTTAGCCAATAAGCAGACTGTAATAATATATTTTATTGAAACGTACTTTTTACAATGGAACAATGCTTATTGACATTAACAAAATAAAAGTAGGATAAATTAGAATGTCAGCGGTGTTTGTTGCAGGATTCAAATGGTTCAAATGACTCTGAGCACTATGGGACTTAACATCTGAGGTCATCAGTCCCCTACAACTTAGAACCACTTAAACATAACTAACCTAAGGACATCGCACACATCCAAGCCCGAGGTAGGATTCGAACCTGCGACCGTAGCGGTCGCGCGGTTCCAGACTGTAGCGCCTACAACCGCTCGGCCACACTGGCCGGCTGTTGCAGGACTGTAGTGCGAGTCGTTTACGAAATATCGTATTTTCAAAGGTTTCTACACTGACGCTTGCTTGTGCCATTCAACCTGTGTAGTTCCTAGGTAGGATGTTGTTCTGTTTGCTTCTAGTGTGCCTGCGTGTTCCTTGAGTGCACTGCGACTTGCTTGTCAGTTAATGTGTGACTATGGGATTTACCAATGCAGAAGAAGCCGAGATGCTCATGATATATGGAGAGAGTAACATAAAGCAGTTCGTTCGTGTACGGCGTATGCGGCAAAATATGCCAACAGATGCCACCCACCTCGGCAATTACGACAGAAGAGGGGGAAATTAATGTTTTTGCTGCTTTTGCAGTTGATCCGCACGTTCGTTCCAGGGCAATCGCACGTGGAAGTGGTATGAGTCAGACAAGTGTCCTGGCATGAGTCAGACAAGTGTCTGCGCATTCTCCATCGACATACTTTCCGTCCCTATCACATCTCTCTCCGTTAAGAGCTGCATGGGAACGATTATGAGAATCGTATTAACTTCTGTACTTGGGCATTAAGACAAGCTACTCCAGATGTACCATGTATCCCGTTTAATGATGAAGCCACATTTGTCAGTCACGGCCAGATAAACCGCCGAAACACGCACTATTGGTGTGGTCACAATCCACAATTCGTCAGGTGAAACTTCAGCTTTCATGGAGTGTAGATGTGTGGTATTGAATAGTCAACCCTCATCTCACAGGCCCGTTTTTCATAACAGAATACTGAACGCGGACAAGTATCGCAGCCTCCTAACAGACCATCTTCCACAGCTGCTACAAAACGTTCCTCTTCAGACTAGGAGGAACCTGTGGTACCTACATGATGGCTGTCCAGCCCATAGTGCACGAAGTACTACAGTATGTCTTCACGAATTGTTTCCAAATCGTTGGATTGGACGCAGAAGACCCGTACCTTGGCTGGCCAGTTCCTAGGATTTGACGCCTGTAGACTTTCTTCTAGGGGAAAGCTGATAAACGCTGTCGTCAAGGACATACCAACTAGTCTCAATGATAGGCAACGACGTTTTACTTAAGCCTGGCCGGACATCTCCACTGAAAAGTTAGCACTTGTTCAGCAGTCGTCCCATACCATAAGGGAAGCGTGTATTGGGGCTGCCGTGGTCATTTTGAACACAACCTGTGATGGTCAGTTGTCATGTTACTGGTCATAGTCCACGTAACTAGTGTATACATTTGTGTTGTTCTTTAGTGTGTGCTACCAGAGGTATCGTGAAGTGTCGGTATGGGAACTTTTCAAAATACGATGTCTCTTAACCGCACTAGAATCCTCAAACAGACACCACTGATATTCTAATTTACCTTACTTTCAATTTGTTAATATCAATGGGCATCTTTCCATTTAAAAAAAGTGCATGTTTGCACAAAAATGCACTTTCTAAGTATTACAATTTGTTGATTGGCTAATAATAAGAGCTCCTGACTACCAATCCATTCTTCGAAAAAAAGCGCATCAGTAGCACTTTCCATTTCCGCAATATCTGCGGTGCAACTTTTACGCGATTCACGCTGTGTAACTGCAGTCGCTGTAGAGTCGAACGAGAACAACGTCCCATACTGGTCAACGACTTAAAGAACACTGCTGCCGTGGTGTCATAACATACTAACATAAAAGCTCATAGTATATCGCACAGAACATAGCTCTGCACGAGTTGATTTGATATCGTCCAGCTATAGTAAACAGTAGTTCAAAACATACCGATATCAATCACCACCGCCCAGCAGAATCGATCCTATAGATATGTCCCACGTACATGGTACCTAATCATAGTACACCTTTTGTCGGCGAATTTATTGTTACTTTATAGGTGTTTGACGTGCGCGCACACTTGACCATGAGTCATCAAATAGGATAGAATGCTCCCAGTTTTCGTCAGTATGTACACCTAAAAAACTGAAGTGGAAGGAGCATGTTACTGAGCTTCGCAAACAGTCAAGTTCATCTACTTTCACTCTTCGTATCTTCTTATAATTGCTAATCTTGGAAACGAACGAATTAACTCCCTGATATGTTTTGCATATTACCACTCAATAATGTCTCATTGATTAATTTTATGGGGTAATTCACCAATAAGAAAAGAAGTATTAATTACGCAAAAGCGAACAGTAAAAATATAATATGTAGTGATCACCAATGGGCGTCATACAGGTACATCATCAATCAAGCCAGGCATTTTAACTACGCCGTCACAAACATATATTCGCTAATGAATCTCGTCGTAAATAATCCATCACAGTATGAGAAGAGCAGTGAGGACAATTCCTACAGCGATAGAGGGGAAAATACCCCTTACTACGCATTGTTACAGCTGTCAGTGGCTCCGAAAGAATTTCATCATGCAGTAACAAAAATCTTTGATCATTTGTTCAATAACATATAATCTATGACAGTAGCAAAGTAAATTTTAAATCTAACCTAAAATCATTTGTCCTGGACAACTTCTTGTGTTCCATGGACCAATTTCTGTTTAAAAACTGGCAGCTTGAGAAAAAACTGTCTTTTTAAGTAAAGTAGACTAAAAAAAATAATGTGTTCATTAAGGTTAACACTAATCGTGCATACATGGATTGTAAACTGAATCGTTCCACATTATTTCGTTAAAAGAATAGTTTAAGTCATCTATGGAACAAGTAACTAGCTCACTAACTCACACTCACACACACTTGTTGACGCTTACTTCATGGTTCAAAATGGTTCAAATGGCTCTGAGCACTATGGGACTCAACATCTGTGGTCATCAGTCCCCTAGAACTACTTAAACCTAACTAACCTAAGGACATCACACACATCCATGCCCGAGGCGGGATTCGAACCTGCGACCGTAGCAGTCGCGCGGTTCCCGACTGAGCGTCTAGAACCGCTTGGCCACCACGGCCGGCGCTTACTTCATTTCACATAGCAAGTTATTATATAACCGCGCAGAGTGGCCGCGCGGTTTGAGGCGCCCTGTCACGGAGTGCGCGGCCTCTCCCGCCGGAGGTTCGACCCCTCCCTCGGGCATGGCTTTGTGTGTGTGTGTGTGTGTGTGTGTGTGTGTGTGTGTGTGGCGTTCTTAGCGTAAGTGGTAGTGTGTAAGTCTAGGGACCGATGACAGCAGTTTGGTTCAAAAAATGGCTCTGAGCACTATGGGACTTAACATCTGAGGTCAGCAGTCCCCTAGACTTAGAGCTACTGAAACATAACTAACCTAAGGACGTCACACACATCCATGCCCGAGGCAGGATTCGAACTTGCGACCGTTGCAACAGCGCGGTTCCAGACTGAAGCGCCTAGAACCGCTCGACCACAGCGACTGGCGCAGTTTGCTCCTTTAGGAATTCACACAAAAATTTTTTATTATGTAATGAAAGTTAATACTTTAAAAAGCATTTCGAAACACCGAAATTTAAAATCTTTCGCAACCTTATGGAGTTTATAAGCCATCGTACACACAAGGGCGACAAGTTGGAAAGTCTTTAATTCAAACACAGTGTCGGTCCGATGTTCTTGTAAGCACTTGTTTCGTTGACTAAGCGACAGTGCGGAATTAGTCGAATGCTTCCAGAAGTCGAACACAACATCAACCTGGACGCAGCTAGCTACTGTCTTCTGGGCCTCGGACGAACAGGCAGACCGCTGTTTTCTGAACCTATGTTGATTCCCATATAGATTTTCAATCCACAAAAAAGACCATAATACGCGGGCAATAAACGTGTTCCATTATTCTACAACAGACTGACGGACGGAATATAGGTCTATAGCTGTGCGTACCTGTCCGAAGCCATTCTTGAAAACGGGAATGACCGCCTTTTTCCAGCTGCTCAGTATACTTCGTCGCACCATCGACTTGCGTTAAACTACTGGTAGAAGTGTAGCATAATCTACATAGGAAGATGCAAATATCCGGCCGGGCCCGATCACTTTACCTCTGTTAAGAGATTTCAGTAGATTTTCTAATCCATTATCACTTATCTTAATATTGGCCATTTCCGCATGCGCGCCATGTTGAAAAGAAGAAACATAATATGTTCTCCTGAGAGGAACAGCACTTGTTGTGTCTGTCAGTACTACATTGTATTCCAGGAACTGATGTTGACAGCTAACGTTGCGCAAAATGTTATTCTCGAAAGGAGATTAAGCAGTAAACACGTCAGAGAAGTAACGGTATCTACGCGAATACGTTGTTGTTGTTGTTGTGGTCTTCAGTCCTGAGACTGGTTTGATGCAGCTCTCCATGCTACTCTATCCTGTGCAAGCTTTTTCATCTCCCAGTACCTACTGCAACCTACATCCTTCTGAATCTGCTTAGTGTATTCATCTCTTGGTCTCCCTCTACGATTTTTACCCTCCACGCTGCCCTCCAATACTAAATTGGTGATCCCTTGATGCCTCAGAACATGTCCTACCAACCGATCCCTTCTTCTGGTCAAGTTGTGCCACAAACTTCTCTTCTCCCCAATCCTATTCAATACTTCCTCATTAGTTATGTGATCTACCCATCTAATCTTCAGCATTCTTCTGTAGCACCACATTTCGAAAGCTTCTATTCTCTTCTTGTCTAAACTATTTATCGTCCATGTTTCACTTCCATACATGGCTACACTCCATACGAATACTTTCAGAAATGACTTCCTGACACTTAAATCAATACTGGATGTTAACAAATTTCTCTTCTTCAGAAACGCTTTCCTTGCCATTGCCAGCCTACATTTTATATCCTCTGTACTTCGACCATCATCAGTTATTTTGCTCCCCAAATAGCAAAACTCCTTTACTACTTTAAGTGCCTCATTTCCTAATCTAATTCCCTCAGCATCACCCGACTTAATTAGACTACATTCCATTATCCTTGTTTTGCTTTTGTTGATGTTCATCTTATATCCTCCTTTCAAGACACTGTCCATTCCATTCAACTGCTCTTCCAAGTCCTTTGCTGTCTCTGACAGAATTACAATGTCATCGGCGAACCTCAAAGTTTTTATTTCTTCTCCATGAATTTTAATACCTACTCCGAATTTTTCTTTTGTTTCCTTTACTGCTTGCTCAATATACAGATTGAACAACATCGGGGAGAGGCTACAACCCTGTCTTACTCCCTTCCCAACCACTGCTTCCCTTTCATGTCCCTCGACTCTTATAACTGCCATCTGGTTTCTGTACAAGTTGTAAATAGCCTTTCGCTCCCTGTATTTTACCCCTGCCACCTTTAGAATTTGAAAGAGAGTATTCCAGTCAACATTGTCAAAAGCTTTCTCTAAGTCTACAAATGCTAGAAACGTAGGTTTGCCTTTCCTTAATCTTTCTTCTAAGATAAGTCGTAAGGTCAGTATTGCCTCACGTGTTCCAGTGTTTCTACGGAATCCAAACTGATCTTCCCCGAGGTTGGCTTCTACTAGTTTTTCCATTCGTCTGTAAAGAATTCGTGTTAGTATTTTGCAGCTGTGACTTATTAAGCGAATACGTAGGCCGCCAAAAAATTTACAGGTTATAAAAGTGACGACGACGTCGATCTCAAGTGGCAGTCACTTGGCAGCTGGGAAAATTCCGCTGTCGCTGTCAAACACGTTATAGGAGATCGAAGTCTCTCTGCGACATCTGATTACACTCAGCGGTAGTTCAGGTTACGGCGCTGGTTTCTAAAGGGGTCCTTCCGTGCAGCTGCAGTCTTAGCTACCGACTACCTTCGGCTGAACAGGGAGTGGGGGAATTTCAGCCCGCGTCCATAGTATGGGGCGTCGCTTCGTCGAATCCCACATATACATTATCTAATTAAAAGTATACGGAGACCCCTATGAAATGCGGAATTAACCACTAGATGTCACGAGAGGGGGACGATTCGTTATAAGACTAAGAGGAGAGTACTGTGGTGTCAGTAAAGTAGTAACAGCAGAGTGGATCTGTCAGGAGAGGTCAGTGGCTTCAAACGTGGACTAGTCATTCGATGTCACCTGAGTAACAAGTCCATGAGAGACATTTCAACCTTTCTGAAAGTGCTCGAGTCTACTTTTGGCCATTTTATCGTGAAGTGGAAACGAGATGGCAGAACCACAGCTAAACCAAGAGCATATAATGGCGCACAGGGACCGTCGAACGTTGCGAAGGGTGCCTCTAACAATCACATGTAATCAGCGGAAGGAATTCTCGTGGGTTCCAACGTGCTACAAACAGTCCAGCTAGGACAACGACCGTGCTTAGGGAGTCAACGAGATGTAGCGTCCGTAGATGATTGAAAGAAATGGATAGGGTGTCCCAAAAAACAACGATGACCTTTAGGGAAAGGTCCTTACATTGAAACAAGAAAAAAAAAATCTAGTAAACGTTGGCTCCAAAATGCATACCTTAAGAGCTACGAGCACTTGTTTATCTTCGCTGCTGTCTAACTCATCTCTTCTACTGAACAAGTGCCGGCCGGTGTGGTCTAGCGGTTCTAGGCGCTTCAGTATGGAACCGCGCGACCGCTACGGTCGCAGTTTCGAATCCTGCCTCGGGCATGGATGTGTGTGATGTTCTTAGGTTAGCTAGGTTTAAGTAGTTCTAAGTTCTATGGGACTGATGCCCTCAGATGTTAAGTCCTATAGTGCTCAGAGCCATTTGAACCATTTTTTGAATGTAGCACGGATGCCTATACCACAGGAAGCCATTCGCGCCTTAAACGCATCGATGCCATCACGCAAGGAACAAGTTATTATGCCCCATGTGTCTTTGTGTTTAGTAGACAATAGGACACACATTACGCAGAGGTGACTGAAATGCTAATCATTTCTGCAGAACATACTAATATACATGTACTCTGAATATGAACATCCTATCCCTAGTCGTTCAAGGTGTTCTGTTGTTTTTGAACATGAGTGTAGTTGCACTCCGTGTTAACAAAGAGCAGCAAATATGGAGTACTATTGGCTGAAGGTACAATAACGGAAATAATGAGTGCTCGAAGGTTAGTTGCCCTAAGTATTGATATTCAATAAATTTTTCTCCATGAGATGAAAGTATATCAGTCGCGACACCTGAGCGCATATGTACATGTCCAAATACAACTATCTGCTACTGAAATTACGATGTGCGTGGAATAACTGTCAGAACAGTAGCACTTGCATCCTAAACAATGCTTGAGGTGCTGTAGAGAGAGACGTCTCTGGATACTGGATGACTGAAAACAAGTGATTTGGAGTGATGAAACGCGCTGTAGCCTGTGGCAATCCGATGGAAGGGTTTGGGTTTGGCGAATGCCTGAGGAACGTTACCTAGCAGCGTGTGTATTGCCAGCAGCGAAGTGCAGAGGAGGGGTATTATGGTATGAGGATGTTTTTCGTACTTAGGAGTAGTACCCATATTACCTGCCAGGTTAGCTGAGAGCGCTAACGCGCTGCTTCCTGGACTCGGGTAGGCGCGCCGGCCACGGATCTAATCCGCCCGGCGGATTAACGATGAAGGCCGGTGTGCCAGCCAGTCTGAATGTGATTTTTAGGCGGTTTTCCACATCCCACTAGGTGAATACCGGGCTGGTCCCCACGGCCCGCCTCAGTTACACGCCTCACAGACATTTGAAACACGTTCGCACTATTTCACACTTTACACTAGATGCAGACAGCTGGGGCTACACTGATTACATCCCAGGGGGTATGGGGTGGCGGCAGGAAGGGCATCCAGCCACCCCTTCCAATTAACCTTGCCAAATCCAATTGTAACCACGCCGACCCCGAGAACTGCGGGACAAAGGCGTAGGCAAAAGAAGAAGAAGATGTGGTCCTCTTATTGCGCATAAGAAAACGCTAAATGCAGGATGACACTTACAGCATTTTACAGTAGGTCCAGCATTAGATGACCACATACTTTTGATCAAATAGTGTAGGGTGAGTATATATGTCACTTTTGACACTTTTTGATGCTTTCAAGATATTGATATTACATTTTCACTCTGGCATCACAAAATAGCGAATCAGATATATACATATTGCTATATGTTGCTTTAGATGTTTTCGATACTTTTCTATGTGGCTTCCCTCAGAAATTTTCATTTATATGCTTTCCTCTTCATAGTCTATAACTTTCTTATATTTGTCGCCTCATCATTATCATAAAATTTGTGTGAATGTGTAATGTCTGTTCCTTCAGACATGTCTGAAAAACAAACACCACGCTTTCATATAGTTGATTCGTCTCGATGGACTCTAAAAATTAGTGAGCATGGAGGAGATGGACGGGGCTGCGGACAGGTGGAAGTGTGAGTCAGCCGTGGATCACGCCGAGATGGTCCGCGCATTTGAGATAAGCATTGTGCATGCTTGGCGCAGTGGTTAACACAACTGCATAGTAAGCAGGAGGTTCCAGTTCGAGTCCCGCTCCGGCACTCATTTTCACTCGTCGCCAGTGATACCGCAAAAAATCCAGATGCAGCTGAAATTATTAGTTTCTTACCTTTCCTTTGTCCTCCCTCTACCTTCAATTACGTAATGAGCTTTGTGCCGTCATTTTACATGATTTTGGTGTTCGACGTTCCTCCACCTGTGGCAGAGCAGCGCCCAAACCAGGAGCTTAATTAGCTACACTCCGGTCAAATGCTTGCTCCCGCCTTTTACTCCCGCCGGGCTTCGAGTTATTCGTCGGCTGCTACGGTAGCACCGGAGTTAACCGTTGCTTCGAGCTATCCACATATTAACCGATTCAGTGTGACTAGCTCCACTTTGTGCTATTTGGGACGGGCCATTCCTTCGTAATTGCGACAGTAAAACACAAGTTCTCGCACCAGAAAGACCGGATGAGGCCTACCTCTGTAATGGATTCCGTGAAACCGTTCCCGCCCCCCCGGAAATGCACCCACGGCAGCTACACAAGCGGCGGACCGACACCCGGATTTCAAGCTCCGCGTCAGCAGCGAGGCGTTCTTCAATAGCGCATTGTCAGCGCGAGCTAAGAGATCCGGGTTCGAAAACGGCCCGGCACACGGATGTAATCCGCCAGTGTGATTCATTAAGGTCAACCGGCGCCGCTGGGTCAAATGTATCGGCCAAGTAACTGTGTTTTATTTTTACTTTTTTATGCAACTACCAGCCCGTCCATTTCTGACGACAGGTGATTGCACTAGCAGTGGAGGATATATAGGCTATATAGCGTCGCGGGGAGATAGGGTAAGCAATTTTTGAACACTGTTAAGGTAAATACATTGTTTGTTCTCCATCAAAATCTTTCATTTACTAACTATGCCTGTCAGTAGTTAGTGCCTTCAGTAGTTAGAATCTTTTATTTAGCTGGCAGTATTGACGCAAGCTGTATTGCAGTAGTTTGAGTAACGAAGAGTTTTGTAAAGTATAGATTATTGTTAGTCAGGGCCATTCTTTTGTAGGGATTACTGAAAGTCAGATTGCGTTGCGCTAAAAAAATGTGTATCAGTTTACTGTTGGTTAGAATAAGTAAAGAGAGAAATGTCTGAGTACGTTCAGTTTTGCTCAGCTGTTTGAAAATCAAATAACGTAAGAGGTTTACCAGCACTGTCATTCTTAAATTTTCTAAGGGGTTCAAAATTGTTCAAATGACTCTGAGCACTATGGTACTTAACTTCTGAGGTCATCAGTCCCCTACAACTTAGAACTACTTAAAACTAACTAACTTAAGGACATCACACACATCCATGCCCGAGGCAGGATTCGAACCTGCGACCGTAGCGGTCACGCGGATTGAGACTGAAGCGCCTAGAACCGCTCGGCCACTCCGGCCGGCTTTCTAAGGGGATGTTTGAAATTCAGACGTTGTAATAAGGAAGCTGAGGGATTTATCTGACTTTCAAAAAGGGCATGATCATTGGCTTTCGAGCCAAGGGTGAAAGCATTTCCAAAATGGCTAGGTTTGTAAATTGTTCGCATGCCACCGTGGTTAAAGTATACCTCTCACGACACAACTGCGCTATCCAAACCTGGCGCCGAGGCAACTGTGGTGCATGACACGACGCAGTTGATAGGGGTGAAAGACGGCTGCGGAGATGTGTACGGGTGAACAGACGTGCAAGTGTTGAGCAGTCGACCACCCAGATGAACCAAGTGGCTACCAACAGTGTCTCCTCAACGACCGTTCATGTTGCTTGTGTATGGGCTTGGTTCATGCACTCATGCTGACCTTGCTCATTGGCGACGAAGGCTGCACGCCAGTATAGCTACTGGGCAACCACTGATTGGCGACAGGCGGCCTCTACAGGTGAATCACGTTTTATGCTCCATTGGACAGTTGGCCGTTGGAGATTACCGTCCGGCAGCAATAGTCAAGAAAATGGCTCTGAGCACTATGGGACTTAACATCTGTGGTCATCAGTCCCCTAGAACTTAGAACTACTTACACATAACTAACCTAAGGACATCACACACATCCATGCCCGAGGCAGGATTGGAACATGCGACCGTACCGGTCACGCAGTTCCAGACTGAAGCGCCTAGAACCGCACGGCCACACCGGCCGGCAGCAATAGTCCAGGCCGGAGGAGGGAGCAATATGGGGGAATGTTTCGTGGCATTTCATGGGTGATCTCGCCTTTCTGGAAGGCACAATGGATCAACACAAGTATACATCTATCCCTGGGGACCATTTCCACGCCCACATGCAGTTCATATTTCCCTGGCACGATGACATCTATCAAGAGGACAATGCAGCGTGTCACGTAGCTCGCAGTACGTGCGTGGTTTAGAGAGCACCAGCATAAGTTTACGCTAGTCCCCTGGACACCAAACCTCCCGTGTTTGAACCCAGTCGAGAATCAGTGGGACAACTAAATTTTAAATTTGTGTGAATTCTTAAGGGACCAAACTACTGAGGTCATCGGTCCCTAGACTTACACGCTACTTAAACTCCGGCGAAATGGGCCGTGCAGTCCGTGACATGGCGCCTCTAACCGCGCGGCGGTACAACATCAGTTGGGCTATGTAAAACATTCTCAGTATTCTTGCCACGTCAGTTCTGGATAAAATATCGAGCTTTCGACGATTACCTCCATCGTCGTCGTCAGGAGAAACTGACTGTCTTCACTGCTGCTTGATGCAGAGAAGCAGCAGAGACGTTCCTTCCAAGGTTTAAGTTCCAACGGAAGCGGTGGCGCCACCGGCGCACACAGTGACACCGTCTGCGACAGCAGGACGTAATCGCCGACCAATCAGAAGCCGTCCGCGGGCTATAAAAAGGCTACCACAGCAGCAGTGAAGACAGTCAGTTGCTCCTGACGATGATGATGGAGGTAATCGTCGAAAGCTGGAGATTTTATCCACAACTGAAGCGGCAAGAATACCGAGAATGTTTTACATATAAGTGCCGTCGCGAAAAACTTCATTCCCATCAGTTGGGCTGTTCACGCTATGGATCCTTGCTCGAGAAGCCTAGCGCAGCACTAGAGTTGGCATGCTTCCACATCCCTGCCGGTGCCTTCCAGAACCTCATTGACACACTTCCTGCACGCCTCGTAGCAGTCCAAATCGCAAAAGATGCTGCTTATTCAGGCTTTTGATAGGTGGTCGTATTAATTTGACTCAACATTGTACTTTCACATGCATGAAGATAAAACTTGGAGTAAATTTTAACTTGCGCAGACGACTATAAAGTTTTTTTTTTTTAATTTTAGGCGAACCATCCCATTTTACAAGGTTATATATCTATTACATGCGGGTATATATATCTTCCGGACTTTTTTTAAAATTAAGTTTTGGGTATAAGTTTACATTTACATTTCGCAAATTTTCAATTTGCACTCGACCGATGCGCGACAAACATCCGGTCGATAGTCAAAATTGTTCCACATTTTTGCGAGGGTGCCTGGAGTCACTGCATTCACTGTTGTTGCTATGTGGCGTCGCGGTTCACCGAAATGTGTTCGAAGGGGAGGCACATTGACAAGATCTTCACAGATGCCTGCCAAAAAATCACAGACTCTGAGATAAGGCCAATAGTGCAATGGGAGAGCCATACCCCACGACGGCTGATGCCTCGTTGACGCCGTACTCTCTATAAAAACGACGCCACACATTTGCAACTGAATCCTCCCTGTTGAGCCGGCCAGTGTGGCCGAACGGTTCTAGGCGCTTCAGTCCAGAACGCGCGACCGTTAGGGTCGCAGGTTCGAATTCTGCCTCGAGCATGGGTGTGTGTGATGTCCTTAGGTTAGTTACGTTTAAGTAGTTCTAAGTCTAGGGGGCTGATGACCTTAGAAGTTAAGTCCCATAGTGCTCAGAGCCATCTGAACCATTTTTCTTTTTTGTCCCTGTTGAAACGCTACCCGCCGCAAACTGGGCAATCAATGAGCGACTGAGAGAGATAATTGCATCAGAGTGACCCCCACCGGCAGCCTAATCAACTGGAAACTTGCAACTGACACCAAGGAAAAGTTTTAGTTTCGACGCGGAAGTTAAAATGTACGCCAAGTTGCTATCTTCATTCATACACACACATCAACAAAAATTTTGCTTCACCTCCATATGTCCTGTAGGTGTTGCTATTGTGACAGTTCCTGTACCGATTGAAATCTCACACCTGACCTTGTTTGTAAACATAAACACAATTACTGAAGGCACTTCCTATACGCAGAACGCTGCATTCGAATGGATTGTAGCATTTCAGTTTGAAAGGCGGAAAGCAATTCCGCTTGTCTTTTCTTCATTCAGTATGTTAACTTCCGTACCTGGATAACGAGGAGACATGGTCTAACTATAACAGCTTTGGCGAGTAAATGTGACTGCAGTGCCTGTATGTGTTGACTTCTCACTAACTTGTTGTCTTAATTAGCGTTTCCACGTTTAACCTTGTGTACATCCGTTCTTTGTTTTTCTGAGAGAGTCTGGGAAACGCAGACGCGATGGGCCGACTACACGCGTTGTGGGACCAGCAGGAAAAGCAGGGCCCGGTACGTAGCAGCGACTTGAGCGTTCGCAGAGACGGCGCTGGGCCACGCTGCAGATGAGGGAGACGTATGCCGTCGACGTGAAAGTTGCGTCGGCGGGCGGCCCCGGCATACGGAAGCTTTTGTTTGGCTGTGTGGCACATCTCCACTCCAGCCTGGGAAGCAGAGCTGTGGGATGAGAGAAAGAACGTGTATCAGGATGAGGCCGGCATTCTTCAGAGTTCTGAGTATTGTCTTGAGGAGATAACAATCTCCAACTTTCGAAAAGAGACGCAGAGGGCGCTGAATTAGTAGGTAGCCCGGGCACAGTTCTTTAGCTTTCTCAGGACACGACAAGCAAGGCTTAGCTGCTGAGCGCGAAGAAAGACGATTTGTAAAAATACACGTGACGTCACGAGACAGATAACATAGAAGGAAGTTTTTTAGCGAAGAAGAGAGGTTAGACAAGTCACTGGAGTTTTTACGTGATGTGTTTTCTTGGCGAGATTTCTGCTAAAGAAGGAATTACGCCATTGGAGGACAGAGAGGGCTCGTAAAACGGTTGGTGGGCACGTCGTCTTGGCAGGAAGGGAAGGGCAGGCTGCTAGCTTCTGACAGACAAGATTGGACTTCGACGTTGGTCGTGGCGCTGAATAAATCTGTGGTGACTCCCTCCATTGCAGCAAATGGGCGCTCAGCGGCGAGGTTATAAGCGCCCTGATACAAGTGAAAAGAAACTGCACTCCTCGTCTCTCTGATAATTTATGGTGAGCAGAACAGCAGCACTGGCACATTAGTACGAGAACAATCCGTGGTCAGAGTTCAGTCTGAGCTCTGCAGTTATATGTTTTACGTCCATCTGTGCACTAGCAGACGCATGGGTCTTTTCATTTTAACATTTAGCGAACCAGTCACTAATCAACCGGTAGGCTCAAATGGCTCTGAGCACTATGGGACATTACATCTGAGGTCATCAGTCCCCTAAACTTCGACTACACTACTGGCCATTAAAATTGCTACACCAAGAAGAAATGCAGATGATAAATGGGTATTCATTGGACAAATATATTACACTAGAACTGACATGCCATTACATTTTCACGCAATTTGGGTGCATAGATCCTGAGAAATCAGTACCCAGAACAACCACCTCTGGCCGTAATAACGGCTTTCATACGGCTGGGCATTGAGTCCAACAGAGCTTGCATGGCGTGTACAGGTACAGCTGCCCATGCAGCTTCAACACGAAACCACAGTTCATCAAGAGTAGTGACTGGCGTATTGTAACGAGCCAGTTGCTCGGCCACCATTGACCAGACGTTTTCAATTGGTGAGAGATCTGGACAATGTGCTGGCCAGGGCAGCAGTCGAACATTTTCTGTACCCAGAAAGGACCTGCAACATGCAGTCGTGCATTATCCTGCTGAAATGTAGGGTTTCGCAGGGATCGAATGACGGGTAGAACCACGGGGCGTAACACATCTGAAATGTAACGTCCACTGTTCAAAGTGCCGTCAATGCGAACAAAAGGTGACCGAGACGTGTAACCAATGGCACCCCATACCATCACGCCGGGTGATACACCAGTATGGTGATGATGAATACACGCTTCCAGTGTGCGTTCACCGCGATATCGCCAAACACGGATACGACCATCATGATGCTGTAAACAGAACCTGGATTCATCCGAAAAAATGACGTTTTGCCATTCGTGCACCCAGGTTCGTCGTTGAGTACACCATCGCAGGCGCTCCTGTCTGTGATGCAGCGTCAAGGGTAACCGCAGCCATGGTCTTCGAGCTGATAGTCCATGCTGCTGGAAACGTCGTCGAACTGTTCGTGCAGATGGTTGTTGTCTTGCAAACGTCCCCATCTGTTGACTGATCATCTCGACTGCTAGTGATACGAGGCCGTTGGGATCCAGCACGGCGTTCCGTATTACCCTC